>NW_017100103.1:206614-291644 GCF_001412225.1 Nicrophorus vespilloides | reverse complement strand
GAAGTACCATTCAGAAACGAAGCAAAAATTTCTACCGCTAATGCAAAATTTTTATTCGGAAACGAAGCTAAAATTTCTACCGCTAATAAAAATTTTTACTTGTTGAAGCACCATTCAGAAACGAAGCTAAAATTTCTACCGCTAATACAAAATTTAGGATTAAAACTGCTAAATCAAAGCTACGAATAAAAATTAAAATGTAAAAAAAATACTCAGAATATTTTTCAGCTCCCCTCCATATTGACGGCGTGTTACCGAGCAACGGCGTCGCTTTTTATCGCTACGGTTCGACGCTACGAACCAGATGTCGCTTACAAAACTCCCTACATAATTAACACTTTTTATGCGCGTTTAATTTTTGTTAAATCATCAGTGTAAGTATCGCTTCTCGGCCCTAATGGCTAAGATCAAAGTGTAGTATCTGTTCTTATCAGCTTAATATCTGGTACGACCCGCATGCGGGTCCAGTATATTAATCTGATTTTTGTAAATGGATAGTAGGTAGGGGCTTGCTCCACTTCTATCACGGGTTGGCCCGGTATTGCAGTACCTCCGGGATCGGCCCACGTAATTAAATTAAAACAAAACATTAGCACCATAATTTAGAGCTTTTTGGTATTTTTGGTAGCTCCAATTATTCGATCAGTGAAGAAACTGCTCAGAAAATGAGCTTCGAAATCTAAAAATGTTAAATTCGTTAAGCATTCAGGTAGTTAAAGTATTCGATTCGTCGTAAAATTATGTTTTAACATTCGTTTGGAGCCTCTAAAATATTTTATTTTGATCCACGTTAAGAAATTGATATTATTAAGTTTTTAAAATTGTTTTATCGCTTATCTGTGAGATAATACAGCAAATAACCCATTTTTATATAGGCAACGAATGCATTGACCTTGACACCTTAAAAAAAAATATTTCGATTTTAATAAATATTCGCTAGAGGTCACTTCTTTACTATAGACAATAAAAGTACTTTATTTTAATCTAAGTAATCTCTATATGATGTACTTAATAAACTGTTAGTGTAATTACAACAATTTAATTCATGTTTTGTGTCTTTAATGTTGTATTTCCTATTTAAATACGTTTTCGATTTATTCTGAAACCCCATCTTATGAGTATTTTCATTGATAGTAATATACGCTAGAGGTCGTCGCATAATATACAGCCATTTTGATTGAACGAGTGAACACAATGGTGAGGCAACTGCTGCATAATAGAATTCCCATGCCCACCTCCATACGGTGTCTCATCCAATCCGAGGACGTTGGCGTTTACAGAGCAATACTAAAGTGTTTTAAAACATCTAATGCCTCTATATAATTTTAACGTGTTAACCTCTCTAATTTATACCCTTCCGAGGTCTCCAAGAATCTGAGTACTGAACCGCTGAGACCCCGGTTTGAAATTCGTTATATATTTATGTTCGATCCGTTACCTTTCTTGTTTTTACCTGTCTTGCTGTATTTTTCCTACGTACATATTTTATAGAAGTTAGTTTAGTTTGATGTAATAGTTATTTTTTAGTTGAGTTAGAAGAAGTTCTTTATTTTGATTATTTGTGCTGGAGATGCTGGTTAATTTAATTATTTGGGCGGAAGAAGTAATCTGAAGAATAAGTTATTTTGTGTTCCGAATGTAGACAGTGGCTGGCTTATTGGTGCGGAATGCGGAAGCCAAATGAAGAAGAAGAAGAACGAGTCGATGATGGACGAGTGAAGGATTGTCAAACGATTCGGGTATCCGAAGCTTCATGGTTATATGATATTTGGGTTGCCTATTAAAAACTTCTAATTCTTATTTAATTTATTATGTAAAATGTACATAGCTTGTAGTTTTAAATTACTAAATAATAATATCTTTTATTAGAAATAGATTGAAGATATTTTTACAAATGGAGCAAAATGTCCAAATAAATGTATAAAAAACATACGAAAGATACGTATTATGGAAAATTTAAGCTTTCTTCTTTTTCACATAATTTATATTTCTGTGTTAATTTTAAGCTTTTCTTAGTTATATGAATATTATTTAACAATTAAAAATAACTTTTACAGTTAACAAGGTACTTTTATAAATGAAGAAAAAATATCTACACATATTGTATTAAAAAATCTTATAAAATCAACTTATAAAAAGATTTTAAACTTCATGTTTACATTATAATTTACTCTGATTTAATTTGAACATTTTATAACTAATGAGTTCTTAACAATTCTTAATACAGAATTTTATTGTAAAATTATTATTATTTATAGATTTTTAAATAAAGATAATTGTGTTTCTTACTGATAATAAAAATTTTAATTATTGAAGGGTCTTTCAGAAATAAAACAAAAATGTCTACCGCTAATACAAAATTTGATCTATAAAATGTTGTACGAATCCTATGAACATAAATATTCTTAACGAACCAATGCAGAAGTCACCAACCAGTACCACTGGTATCGGCACACTAAATAAACTTAAAAATAATGTTAGTGATTTAATTTAGAGCATTTTGGTAGCTCAAATTCAATGATTAGTAAAGAAACGCTGCGAAAATATTTCGATGAATATATTCGATTCGTAAAGAATGAGTTGTAAAAATATGCTATAACTTTCTTTTTTAGTATCTAAAATATTTTATTTTCCATATAACATTATTTTAGTTGTGATCCACGTTAAGAAAAATATATTTTCCAGTTTTTAAAACTACTTTATCGCTTTTTCAATAGCAAATATCTCCTTTTATTGAGAAAACTATATTTTTGACCTTGACTGTAAATGTTCTTCATTTTAATAAATATTTGTTATAGGTCGCATTTGTAGTATATAAAATATTAATATAAGTAATATTATTTTTATATTTTCTTGATATTTTGTTTAAAATTTAGAGAAAATAACATGTATGTAAATATTTAAACTTAAACATAAGAAATTAATGTTAAATTGGAGCATAAACTATGAATTAGAAGCTCATAATATTTTATTTGAGAGATTTTGTAATAAAATATTGATTTCTGTGGATTAAAGTGATAATAGTTTTATTTCATGTGAACAGATAAAATATTTTATTCATGGTGAATTTACAATACAATTGCGATACTGATTATTTTGGTAGTAAGAATACTGCGATGAAAAAGAACACTATATATTGCACTGAAACGTGTTGAAAAAATATATTTCGATGTTTGAAATGTGATGACAAAAATATGATCTTTTTAGTATGATTTTATAATAAATAATATTTATTTTATGAGTTAATATGCTTTTGACCTTGATCACATAAGAAACCAACGGAAATTTGGATATCATATACTATTAATATATAATTTAAGAATTTATTATTGCTTTATGCTAGCTCACTTCATATATTGGAAATATGATATTTATTAACTAGTTTGTTATATTCTTAATAAGTATTTCTTTATAAAAGCAGGTTTTGATACCGAATATAAACGAATTGATGATCGATAATTTTTAATGATATTCGAAGCTTCACGACTATAGGCAACAAAAGCACTTAAGTCAAACTTTTTTTCCGTAGAAAAGCTTATAATAAATTGCAATTGTCCGAATAAAAAGCCAAACAATAAAAAGAACCATAGATATGAAAAGCAAAATCATTGAAAATCGAGACCAAGTTATACTTTTTTGCCAGCAAGGAACGCATTACCGTAATTCCCATTAGTTTATATGGGAAAACTTGTTTCACTGTACGAGTAAAAATCCGGAAATTTTGGAACGGATTCAATTCGTTAATCGAGGTTCCACTGTATTTTCATAGAAACTAGAAATGTATTCGAGTGGCGGGAAAATTTGGATATTGTGACAGTTGAGTTATGGTCGTGCGTACAGATGAGCAAATAAAGATGGATGAACAGGAACGAAAAGCAACCAAGTGCAACGATTTCAAGCGGTTCAGAAACAGAGTATAAATGGATTCTGATGGACTCACGAGCCATATACATTGGGTAAGTACATTGGCGATGGAAGCATTTGTAATTTCTATCTATATATTCTTATACAGGTGTAACCCGATGGACAAAGAAATAATATACGTTCTGGTATGATCTATGATAACCGCTAAATTCTGCGTTATTACGACTGGATGTCGTATTGGACTATGCCCGAGGCTCCGCTGAACCTGAGTGATAAAGAAGACAACGGGAACGATGCATTGCGCCAGATGCTTTCAGAATTCAAAAACTGTATCTCCTACAGAAGGAAGCGTTTCAGAAAGTCACTGAAATAAACAATGGATACTTCCTTCGGGCAACTTCAGCGGCGTGATGGCGTTGAAGTCCGGACGACGATGTGGCCAAGTATTTGACCCGTGGTTTGAACATCTGTCACCAGGTCGGATGGATGAATACTTCCTCCAGGGCAACTTCAGCGGCGTCATGGCGTTGAAGCCCCTCAGAATGCTTTCAGAATTCAAAAATTGTATCTCATGCAGAAGGAAGCTTTTAAGAAAGTCACCGAACTAAACGATGATTACTTCCTCCAGGGCAACTTCAGCGGCGTCATGGCGTTGAAGCCCCTCAGAATGCTTTCAGAATTAAAAAACTGTATCTCCTACAGAAGGAAGATTTTAAGAAAGTCACCGAACTAAACGATGTATACTTCCTCCTAGGCAATTTCAGTCGCGTGATGGCGTTGGAGCCCCTTTGTAAAAAGACTGTTCTGGAAGCTCTGCACCGTTTTCAGCGGAGAAGGTGCAGCGCCTGGAGATAATTGAAACCGGCGATAGAATTGCTGAAGAGATGCAGCTGCTGGCAAACCCTAGGTTGGAAGAGAACCCGAGAGGGAATGCCCCGTCGCCGCTGAAAAACCAGAGTTATACCGCCGAACGCTGATCAGAACCGGGAAGCAACGTCCATTGTCATTTCAAAGACGTGATAGCACTCAAGCCGCCACACCGTGGATCTGCCAACTGATACGTCCTAAGGGTTCACATATGCCCCACTGACAACTGAGAAAGCCCCTTGGATGGACCAAATCCGGTACTGCTCGTTGGTCTACAAACTTTTTGCGTCATGCTTGGCGTACAGATTTGTGGTCTGGAGTGGTCGGAAGGAGATGGTCTGTACATGCCTTATGGGCTTCGTAAAGAGGTCTGTTACGAGCACAACATCGTGCTGCAGTCGGTGCTGGACTTGATCGCTTGGTTGACCTTAAGCAACACGTTCGCACATTATGGACCCCCTGTATTCTGTGTACACGGTGGGAGCGTCAACAAATGACACCAAAAGTGTGCCCATCGAGCAAGAGTGTCGACGCTGGCCTACGCAAACGACATGGTGGACTTGGCCAAGAATCCACGGGAGCTGCATACTTTACTAGAGGATGTTGGAGATGTCGCCTCACATTGCGGCCTTATGTTCAACGCCGCCAAGTGTGCGACGTTGAATCTCAACTCCTTCCCCCATGGTAGATACTCGCGGTTAACACCTATCCTATCGCAGATCAACTTTGTCCTTAGGGGGACTTATGTCCAGAAGAAGGTGCTGGATATGAGGCTGAAGAAGCTAGCCAAGCACTGGATGAATCTTCCGCAGAGAGCTAGTCCGGAAATCATGTTTGTGTAGCCGAAGTAGAGCGGCACTTTATTCTTACATAGGTGTAACCCGAATGCCACCCGTCAGAGACCCCGCAACAATGAAGAGCGACGTCGACCGAATCCGGCCAACAATAATGATGAGCGACGTCGACCACGCCCAACCAACAACAACGAGCGACGCCGACCAAGGGCCAAGAAGAAGACAGCGTTCGAGGAGTTGACGGTACAGGGTAGTTTCGAGTTTTGCCAAATCGATGGGGGCGTCCTCAATCGACATTTTTCAGACGTTATGGACTCAACCCCCCATCCGCCACACCGTGGAACCGCCGCGTCGTGCTGTATTACGTCGGTCCCTCTGATGGCTGAAGAGGTCGCCACCAAGCGAGAGTATCCCCAACGGCGTGGGGTGCGACAGGGCTGTCCATTAAGCTTCAACATCGCTTTCGAACCGGCAGCAATGAGCGAGGAGGTTGGCATCCACAGCTCGTGGTGGTCGTCCAGCTATCACTTTGTCAGGACTGGATTTGTCCCCCGTTAAGTCCATCCCGACGTGTAACAACATCAGCATCAGGGTGAACCAGCACCCAGCCTTGGTGCGAATTGAAAACGTGTAAAAAGATATATTTTAATGTTTTTATTACGATTTTAGATTAAATAACTTATTTTTTATATTCAAGTATGTTTTCTGTAACACAGAATTTATCATTTCTTCATGCCAGTCCAATTGATGTATATTTATTATAATAGTATGTTAACAATGTTTTTGACCTAATAGGCGATCGGAACGTAATCTTAAAACTCTTTTAATGCTTGGAGAAAACTAGACTATATACATTTTTTTCTCTTTTGGTCCTATATTCGGTTTTAGAGGCCACCACAAATTTTTGTTTGGTTTTTGGGAATCGAACCAACGACCTTTTTTATCAGATTTTCGTATAAAAATTAAATGCAATATGCGATTTTGTTGGTATGCAACCAAAGGTGTTTCGTTGTAACTGAAATATAAATATATTCCAATAGCGGTAAAATGTTGATATTGTGACCGTTGAGTTATGGTCGTGCGTACAGATGAGCAAATAAAGATGGATGAACAGGAATGAAAGCAACCATGTGCAACGATTTCAAGCGGCTCAGAAACAGAGTATTAATGGATTCTGATGGACTCACGAGCCATATACATGGGGTAAGTACATTGGCGATGGAAGCATTTGTAATTTATATCTATATATTCTTATACAGGTGTAACCCGATGGACAAAGAAATAATATACGTTCTGGTATGATCTATGATAACCGCTACAATGGATACTTCCTTCGGGCAACTTCAGCGGCGTGATGGCGTTGAAGTCCGGACGACGATGTGGCCAAGTATTTGACCCGTGGATTGAACATCTGTCACCAGGTCGGATGGATGAATACTTCCTCCAGGGCAACTTCAGCGGCGTCATGGCGTTGAAGACCCTTTATAAAAACA
The DNA here is from genome assembly GCF_001412225.1 of Nicrophorus vespilloides. Classification (NCBI taxonomy): domain Eukaryota; kingdom Metazoa; phylum Arthropoda; class Insecta; order Coleoptera; family Silphidae; genus Nicrophorus; species Nicrophorus vespilloides. The sequence continues at coordinate 284,626 of NW_017100103.1, read as the reverse complement.
TGAAATGCCACCTCGACACTACTGTGGCCACGCTTATCTCAGCAAGAATACAGGGAGGGAGCATATATGCGCACTGTTCTTCGTGTGCGGGTACCGTTCTGGCTCTATCAAGAAGGTGAAGGCTCACCAGAAGGCAGCAAACATCGCCGCGGAGCTGGGAGAGTATTTACGGGACATAGTGGAGCATGAGTGATCGCCGACTCAGGGAATCATCCGGAGACATCTCTAAGCAGGTAGGTTAGCTCCTTCGACCCCACCTCAGGCTCAAGGCAATGGCTTTCACCGCAGGCTTGACCTCGATCGGCATATGCTCCCCAGTGCGCAGCCTGGACCACCCGACAGCATTCAGCCGAAGTAAACGATGGATACTTCCTACAGTGCAACTTCAGCGGCGTGATGGCGTTGAAGGTGCAGCACCTTGACATAATGAAGACTTGCAATACAATTCGCTGCTGGCAAACCCTCACCATCCAGTAGCAAGAATATTGCATTGGATTCGTAAAGAAGCTTAAGAAACTATACGTTGTAATAAATTTGCATGTAACGTGTTAAAAAAATTTATTTATATATTATAAAATTTAATTATTTTCTTTTGCTATGATTTTAGTGTAAATTACACTACAGTGAAACCTCGCTTAACGAGCACCTCTCATAACGAGCAAAATGAATTGTATGAAAAATGACTCGCTTAACGAGCGACGTAGTCACTACGATCCGAAATAATTTTAAAATGTTATTGTAGAAATTTTCGAAATATTCGGGATTATGGTTGTCGAGATTTTGATATAATCGGGATTTTGATAGACGGTATTTCGGTTGTCGGGCTTGTGATATAGACTCATATAGTATACTATACTAAATGTAGTATTATTAGCAGAAATACCAAAAGCATAGAGAGTCGACCAATTTCAGATACGTACACTGCGAATCTAAATGGAATAAATTTCTCAATCTTCAACCTGTTTCTGTCAGATCAACTGCTTCATGTAAATATGACTTTTAACAAGTGACGTATCAACATGTTGAAATTGACCTCTTCAACAATGAAAAAATTCTGCAAAAAAAAACATCAATAGGCTATCTAAAAGTCGCCGTCTAAATGTAAAAATTTAAAATAGTTTTTAACCATCAATATTTAAAAATAACTTGTTCTTTGCATACTATCGTGTCGTGTGCTAAGGCTCTAGCCATGGTGTCTCTTCTAGATCTTTCGGGACATTAAAAACATACTGTTTCATCGCTTTTTCGATTCTAATCAATGTTTGACAAACCGACAGCCTTGTTCAGTATGATTTCCAGACCAATCGGAACATTTGTCAATATGTATACGAAGCCTTTTACAAACACTGTAATAAATATGTAAGTATTAGTCATAAATCCAACGTATCATTGTCAAGCATGATTAACACTATTATAAATTATTTAGTAAAACAAGATAGGTCAGAAGAGAAAAAATACAGCAGCAGTGTTTTACATACTATGTGGTAAAAAAAAGGATGATGTTTTTTGCCTTAATAATCTAACGAAAATATTTAATGATTCGAATATTGCTACTTTTTTTTATTAAGAAAGATTTCGCATATCTTTCGTAATGAACCACAAAGTTTATAATTTTATAGCATTAGCATAATTGCAAGTAACAACAAAAAAATGAAAAAAATATCAATATTATTGATATAAAAAGAAAATTATTGAAATTTGGAAATTTAAGAAGAGAGAATACAGATTTGATGGTCTAGTTTTGAGTCAAGCAATAAATGATTTAAATATTGACATAATGACAATTATTAACTACAATGCTAAGTCGTTACAATACTAACGTTAATTTTGGTAGACTCGAGAGATGAGGTACTAATAATATATACTATAAACTAAAAATGAAATAAATTTGGAGCAAGTATTACACAATACTTTACAATGATTAGTTATTTTTTTGCTATATTTACTGTAGGAAAGTCAATTATAGAAGTATGAAATGTTATAAAGTCGACTTAAATAAATATCAAAGAAATGGAGAGATAGATTAATTAAATTATAAATTTTATGAAAAAGTAGCAAAACTTTATGAAACAATGACATAGTATTTGAGACTTTGGATGGTATCCAGGTACGACGCCTCGCGTTATAACATACAAATATACTTTTTTCCCATTCACACAAGGTGAAGCCACTGGGTTTACGTCATGCTCAATTTGTTTATAATACTTGTATCCATCCGCTTATTCTTCGTGGGGTTTTTGGGTCTTTGTACTTTTCGTATTTATTTATATAAAAAAAAGCTTATCGACAGAGATTATCAAAGAGGGGGTCGCAGAAAAATTGATGACAGTCGGGACTGGGTGTTTTTCTACACATACCTATTCTTCGTTGGTATAAATGAATGTAAAATACGATAGATGGTTAATATAATCAAAGTCTAAAGACAAAATATAATGTGTTTGTCTGAACTCAAGTTTGTAAAATGATGTGGCAGGTGCACAATCCGAGACTTCTCTTCTCCTCGTCATTTGTTATGCGAAACGTTGTTCGTTGAACGAGCCAAATATAAAATGCAGTTGAACCTCGCTTATCGAGCATAATCCGTTCTAGAATTTCCGGATTTTACTCTTATAATGAAATACTCGTATAATGAAACAATTTTCCCCATATAAACTAATGTAAAATACGATATTACGTTCCATGTCGGAAAAAAAATATGTAACCTGGTCTCGCTTTTTAATTATTTTGCTTTTCAAATCTATTGTTATTTTTATTCTTTCACTTTTTATTCGGAGACATGTAAGTGTTATTAATTTTTTCACAAATAACATATAAAAATACAAATAATATGTGAAATCGAGTTATGAAAATGATGTAGCAGACGCACAATGTGAGACTCCTTATGCGAATCATCGCTCGTTAAGCGAGTCATTTTTACAATTTATTTTGGGCTCGTTAAACGAGGTTCTCGTAAAGCGAGGTTCCACTGTATATTGTTTTGCTTGTAAATTATTTTCTACTAGTGTTTTGCGAGGGGCAGATGGATTTACAATCTATTAACAAATGACTTCAAACGGACACAATTTCCGCACTATAGGTTGTCATTGACAATTTAAAACTGAACTTTGGGTATAAATAACCTAAAGAATTGTTGAGTCTATTTTATATTTTACCCAAAATATTTTAGCTTTCCGAGAAACTTCCGATACTTTATCCACACCTGTCAATGGTATTCCTTTGGGTTTGATTGAATTAATTACAAAATTTGTTCCAGTTTTAAATGATCATGTAAATAGAACATCTATAAAAGGAGACCATTAATTCCACTCAATTAAAATAGAAAGTGCATTGTCAACAAATCATTTAAAAAAAAAATGAATATTTTTTCAAAAAGTATAGACATAGACAGAATTTGTAAATATAATTTACATAATTTAAATCTAAATGCACAAGTAATTATTTTATTTTATTAAAGGATGAGTTAACAATTTATAAAGTATTTTTTGATATCTGCATTAGTACCATTTTAAAATACAGTGAAACCTCGCTTAACGAGTTTAATCCGTTCCAAAATTTCCAGATTTTTACTCTTATAGTGAAACATATTCAAAAATACACATATGTGTACACAGGTTTTAAAAATGATGTAGCAGGCGCACAATCCGGGACTTCTCTTCTCATCGTCACTCGTTATGAGAAACGTCGCTCGTTAAACGAGTCATGTTTCTTACAATTCATTTTGCTCGTTAAGCGAGGTTCCACTGTATATGAATAAAATTGAAAATATGGATGATCAAAATTTGTTGAAATGTTGTCGAGATTTCCATCTCTATTTAAAATAGATGTATTTAAAAAGTTGAGATGTTCTGAAGGAATATTTTTTCTTAAATTTTGCATTGAAAAATATTAAGTAATGTTTATTAATATTTAGATTATGTTTTTGGTGTTGAATAATTTTGAAACGCCGGCCTTGACAATATCATTAGAAAAAAAATCGATATAAATTACGCATTTTTAATTAATTTAATAAAATGCCACTCTCTTTCTGTTTTCTTTTTATATCTGATTATTGTCCCATTTGACGACCAAGAAATCTGGCAACCCCTAGTTCTAAACAAAATATTTTAAATTCTTTAACTTTAATTATTTTCGCTAATTTAATTCGCATCAATAAATGTTGTTAATTTCAGAAATGATTATACTAATTTATAAAAGTCAATCATCTTTTATAAATTAGTATAATCATTTCTGAAATAAAAAAAAACTTTTTGCTGTAGTTGCATGTGGCTTCAGGTATTAATTAATTAATTTAAATATGGAATAAACAAGTTAATATAATATTTATACTATTAATTAATTAACTTACTTATTTAATATTTTTCTTAAGATAAATAACAAAGTAAATAATGATTTAAATAATGTTTAATTGATACAAGGAAATAAAAATACATTGTCTGCTCATTTAAGGACATAATATCTAAAAAAGCAATTACGCATTTTTAATCTTCTTAGGAAGCAATTGCATTTGAAGATTCCATATTAAGATAGTAGATTCCTGCAGTTAACAACACTTTGGCTTATAATAATCATAAAAAATATCTATCTGCTACAAAAATAAAGCCATATTCATTAACTAGCAATAATTAAATAAACTGGTACTCTTTAAATAATTTACTCTATTTTAACAATCATCAATAAGGCACAATTGAATTAAAACTGTTTTAAATATATCAATCATCAGCAAGCTGGACTAGAAAGTAAACCATATTAGATATTGGATGGTATTGTATAACTGCAAAAGTTGCTTGTAATATTTGCTGGATTCAGTCTCAACAACTAATCTCTTCAATACTGGAACTTTATTGTAATACATAATACTTTGGTTGGGGTCACAATTGGTGAGAATGCCATTGATATCTTTCACATTCTCAAACATTTCCTTAACTCCATCGCAATCAATCAAAGTCAGCTTCTTGTCAAAGCAAATGCGAATCTCGCTCAAAAGTAGCGCCTTTAATTTCTTGTCCCAAACGCATTCCACCACTGGATTCTTATGCATTAGTTTCTTGATGGCCCCATATATTTCATAAATGTTGTAACCTTTAGAATCAGGCTTGATGTTGGCCTTTGCTAATATATTGCCCATTCCATACAGTTGGATCCATTGCAGCCCAGTTTTGAAATAATTTAACTCATTGTTCAAAGAATCGAGTTCAGCAGCACATGTGCCATGCTTGGACCATTCATGTTGCCAAAATGAATAAGGTGGAGTGTTTGCCTCGATATTGATCCAGTACACTTGCAGTTCATTCAATATAGGAGACAGCTTTTTTGGTTCGAATGGCCAAGAATTATTGCAATATGCAGGTCCTATGGTTCCCATCCTAGTTGGCCAAACACCATGGACTGTCCACAGATTCTTCTTTGGTGGTAGCCTGCATTCATTGTCCACCTTCGACTCCTGCCACTCAGTGCAAACAGTTATTGGCCAATGTTGAGTAAATATCAACAAATCCCACTCATTGTTGTTTCCCAATGTTAAACTATAAGCATTCAAATTACTAATAATCTAAAATATACATTAACAAATACTCACCGTACGTTAATTGTTAAAAATGCGCACAAAATGCAGAAGAGCAACATCATTTCTCGTAGTCGACATTCGTTCTATGCGGCAAGGTTTTTCTCTATTTTTATTTTCAACGAATCAGCTGTTCCCCCTCGACTATGACGTACCAACAAAATATAGAGAAACATGAAAAACAAAACAAAGAAAACTTGTTTCAGTACATTAATTTATTGAATGGTGCACTTAATATAAGTCAGTAACAAATTATCATTAAAATGATTCTAATTAATTTATATTTACTATATAATGAACAATATTTCTTGCAGATTTCAAAATTGATTCAAAATTTAAAAAAAATCTTTTAATATCTTTAGTATAATTAAAATCTTTAATTGGAATAATTATTGAATAATTGATGATGATTTAGTACATTAAAGTCGGTAATGTAGATTTCTATTTAATTAGATTTAATTATTGCAATGTTTTCAGAACCTGATTTAAATTACATTAATGAAGCGCTCATTGCAAATTTGGCTTAGTGTATAATTAAAATAAATTAATCAAAAAAAAATCAAAAGGTTAGTCTGAATCTGATCAAAGAAATAATCAAATAGAAATTAGGTCAATTAGTAATTGTTAGAATTGATGCATTATAATTAGGTGGAAAAGGTGGAAATTAAAGAGTATTTCAAACAATAAACATTTATTACTCAAAACAAAGAAAAATATACAATAATTACATCTATAAATAACTTAATGGTGACAGTACCATTTGACAGCTGTCAATGAGATTTGGTAAACTGGGTTAACTGTCAGAGATATACAAGAACATGAAGGGAAAAATAAGTGCACAGGGACATGCAAGAAGCATTGTACTCCATGTATAACCCTAAGCAATTCTTTCCTTATATGAATAAAAACGATATTGAACGGAAGTTCAGTGCAGGCTGAAGTTAGCCACACATTTAGTGCACTCCAACAGGTGTCGGGAACCGAACCTACCAGAGCACCTGATGAAGTACAATAGGCATGTGACAGTTTGCGAATCTGACAGAAAACTGCAATGAACTTTCAAAATGGTGGCCAGACGGTGGAAAATTCCCGTTAAGACAGAGGGCGTTCGCGGACACTATTCTCTCTAGATATTTTTTTTGTAAGCAAAAACATAATTAACCATAAAACAGAAGAGATCCTAGATAAATCCTGGCAATTCTTTTGAAGATCATGATGTCGTGGCTGGTTGTTGTACGGCACCATACCTCAGCGCGCGCTACTTCAGGTACCTGACTAGTTGAAAGTTAAAAACACAGTCCAAGTACCGAAGTAACACGCGTTGAAGCAGGCGCCCATATTCTCTAGAGTCCAATGTTAGAAAGAGAGACTGAATAAGGCAGAGAGGAATGAGAGAAAGGCTAAAAAAAATAATTAAAAAATAATATTAATAATTTTCAACTTCAGCGTATGGTTTGTGTGTACGGTTACTATTTTATTATAATTTATTAATTATATTTTCTTTTTAGAGGCGAATTTTAGAAAATAGAAAGTATGTGGCCTTATTCCAAGGTTTTGCCAATAAATTAGCAAATTGGACACAAGGCCGTCACCGGCGGCAACGCACACACACTTATAAGTGAGCGAGTGGAGAACACACTTACACATAGCCACGTGACGTCACTACTATCGAAAAGAAACCGGATGAGTGATTCGCCGGAAATTGAACCAAGAAACATATATACGTGGGTATGTATACATCTGTCTCCCTCTTGTAGCCGCACTGGGTGGTGGTAATTTGGTATATGCCGAATAATGATTACGGGATGGTCGCTGCGATATATCTTTGGGTTCGGTTCACCGCACACCGTGACTTTTCGTTCCGAAGTAAAATTGTATTTTCGAGTTGCAATTCATTCTCTTTATCCCTCTCCATTCTCTCTTTCTCTCTACTTCCGTTTCAATGCTTTGAATGGTCTTGGCAAAGAAGAAATGAAAAACCACTGCAGAGGATATGTGAGGATGTGCGCTGCTGCCTAGTAGATCGGATGCCGGATTCGTACTGACTAGAGTTCGGCGATTGGTGTGCGCTGGCGAATGTACGGAATATTTGCCACTAGGCGCTGCGTGTTCAATCTGCGCCGATGGTGGTGGGGAGGGGCGATCGGGGGTGGTAGTCTGTCGGTCACCAATGGAGGCGTGCGAATCGTCCGAGGATGGCCGAGAGGAACCGAGCCGACGCGGCAGGCATGGAACGAACCCGTCTGGGTCCTTAACCTAACTTAACGGCCGCGACCGTCTGCCTCCCTCCCCTTTGAATCGACGGCAGCACGGCACGCTCGAAAACTCTCCCCGGTCTCTCGCACATACCACATCCACATATTTATTTATACTTGTATTTATACACACATTATATGTTATATGGAAGGAAGAAGGCCGGAGGAACAAACGAAATCCGCGTGCTGACGTCACTGGACGCCCCCGTGTCCAGTTGCTAAGGCGATCGCGGAGCGCCCCGCCAAGGTCGTCGGAAGGACGCGCATTCCTCACCGGCCGCAGCCCTATATGGCAGTCATACTCACCAATTCGCCAAAACATCTCACCATCTCTGATTCTTCTTGAACTGCTTGAGTTGCTGCCGCCGATGGATCCAGTAAACTGCAATCGCCACGTCTCCAAACCCAACCAACGGCCGACGAGAGAAAGATCCATTCATTCACTCGCTCGTTTTTTTTTTTTGGTAATAATTTAAAGGCGAAAAAATATTTGAAGCGAATCGAATAAAACTCTCGCTCTCCTTCCATCTCCCTGATAAGATAGCAATTTGCATACACGCACGCACGCAAATATATTGTAACTGAACGAAAATAGAAATAAATAATAAAAATAGAAAGGATATGACTGTTAATGAATATATTTTTTTCCAAGAACGAGATGGTTGTTTTCGCGGGGAAGAGGCGGAGAAGGAGAATATTCGCGATGCCCACTCCATTTTTTCGCCGGTCGTCGGACTATTTCTGAAATCCGGTAATCCTTGACTGGCGCTGCCGGCCAAGGAACAAAGGAGCTTCGAAGTCGCACGTTTCGGGGGGCGGCGGCACGCAAATTGGCTCTCCTCGAAATAGAGAGGCGTCCTCCTCTATTTGAATAATATCATATATAAAACCACACGAACAAAGAAATCTGATACCGACCGGACGTATCTTCCTTTTTTTTTAAATTCGAAGACGTTTATACAAGAAACAAATGATCTCTCTTGCACCGTCTCAATTCTTCCCGGCCGACGGTCATTGAATATGTGGGACGATGTTTGTTCTCATCAGCATTTTATTGTTGTTGTTGCTTCTCGCGTGAGAAAAGAACGTTTCGCCGAAATTGTTCTCATGTTTATTTAAGTTGTTTCTTTTTTATCTTGCCATTTTGGAGACTCGACACATTTATATAAATATATAGAGAGAGAAAGTGAATTCATTTATCTGAGTCTGCGATAATACAAAAGCCGATATGGAAATGTTTAGTTGGAACCGGAGAGAAAAGAAAACATCGATCACTGTCCCCAATTGTGTGGAATTTCCGTTATACGTTACAGTATATACGTGGCCAAAGATTAGGCGAAATTGCAATCGGAAAAGAAACAAGCCTAACTCGAAGAAACTAATAACATTTCGCAATGTTGCGTAATAATGGGGCGCGGATGGGTTTTCTTTTTTTGTTGTTGTGTTGTTCGGTGCGCGCTCGTGTGGGGCGGGGGTGGAGCGCCGCCGACGTCTAGACGGCGGCATTGACGTAGGGTAGGCGCGGGGGGTTGCTTCAGGATACGGTGGAGGGGTGGCGTTTGGTCTCGCGTTGGGAAAGGCCAGGGCCAGACGGGAAGCGAAGAGGGATGCGCCGCCGCTACTGCCTCCTCCTCTTTATCCGCCACCCCTCATGCGACGTGCACTCGCCGACCGTTGTTGAACCGAAAATCGATAAATTCGTTAATAATAGGTGCCACCCCCTGACATCGAATCTGCCCGTCCTTCGGCCCGTCAGCTGTTCTCTCTAGATTGCACAATATTTCAAACGCTTACCTATCTTTTTCCGCGACTTACAAGAGGACGATGTGTAATTTTAATATCCCAAGAAATCTCGATGCACATTTGTGTCCATTGGGTTGTCGAAGTTTTGGAAGTTGCTGACTTAGCAGCAGCGCACGTTGCACACGATGATCCCAGATGCATGCTGCAGAGGTGGTCCACAGACTGCTGTTGCTGTTCCTGTAGTTATCCATCCACCGGTTGCTGGTTGTTAATACGATCGCTTCGGGCAAGCAAACAGTGGTGTCTGATGGCCTGCTGCTGTGTCGTGGACGTCGAGAAGAAGAGGAGGCCGTTCACTTCGCCTTCGACCTCCTCTAACCGCACCGACTGGTGTGAGACGTTCGGCGACGGTGCGTCGCTCTTATCTACCACGCCCGTTCGGTTCGGTTACTAACTGGTTGCCATCCGACTATACGACGGGGACCGTAACCGTCGGCCGGAGGAGGGTAGGAGGGGGCGCGAATGCACGCTCTGCGTAATGCATCCATCCATCCATCCCACACCATACCACCCTTTCTACGAACCCGACTTTTCATTTCCACCCTTCATCTACCACCGTTTCATTCCGCTCACTCATCCAGACTTTTTTTTTTATTATTTTGTAGCAAAATTACACCATATTCAATAAATTTACTACTTCGGTAAAATAATCAATTCTGTACCTTGTACTTAAATGCGGAAGTCATAACTGGGAAATAGAAAGATTCATATTACTAAATTACTTACAATAGATTTATACTTGACTCATATATATGCTGGCTGACTAAGAACTTGGTTAATTTATAAAGTACTCAGCATTGTTTGTAAACTGTTAAATGGAATTGGATAAAGGTATTTTATCAATGATATCTAGTAATAAAGAATTCAAATGAACCACAAACAAAACGATAATAACTTAAAACATAATCTAATAACATTACTCATATTTAAGTTCTCTACTTAATAGTGAGTTTATATTTGCTTAGATTACAATAAACAGCAATTCAGGGACTTGTTGGAAGTCTCTTTATACTTTTAATATTTATTTATATAAAAGAGCGTACATAGTGTGTTTATATATTATAAATATGATCGGACACTATACATTTGTGTTTTGCATTTTCAGCAAACACAAATTATATTTGGAAAGTATAGTCCGCTCTAAACAAAGATGACAAGGAAAATCGAAGATGGTTAAAATATTCAAAAATATACATAATATGTGTTAAATGTTTGTTATGCGAAGTTCCACTGTATTAGGAATCATCCGTTAGCCCTTTGGCCAGCCTATTAATATACATTTTTTTTATTGTAAGTTAAAAATTTATTTATGTATAAATTGTACTTTTTTTTCTTCTTATGTATTGATGTTTGGCCAATAAATTATTATTATTTTTTTTTTAGGAATCATCTACCAACTAATATCATAATACTAAAATTATTTGAAGTTTTAGTATAACATTAGAATAAAAATTATCGCTTGTTACAAAGTTTCATTTATTTCTTAATTTTACACAAAACAATTTACTCTTCGCAAAGACAGGACCTTTTCACACTTAAATTCACGCCCATTGTATCACGGCTTTGGTAATAAATCATTGATCACAGCAAGGCCATATATCCAACTGACATATGACATATGTTTGTAAGACAGATGATCAATTGAAAATTTTTAGAATTTTAAATTTGTTCCCCCATTTGATGTCTTCCAAGAGGGAAAAAGCAAATTCTCCAATAATAAAAGTTTTCTGCATAACCCCCAGTTCAAAAGGTAGATAGATATATTAGGAATATGCAAAAAGTGAAACTAATTTAAATTCCACTAACATTAGACATGAGACAAAATTCTTATGTAAATTCATACTCAAAGTAGAATCATGCTTTTAAGGAGAAAGCATCACTTTGTCAATAAGTATTGACCAAAATGATCCAATTTAATAATCTCAAAGGCGTGCTCTTTTTTGTGGCAACGAAAGACAGAAAATAAAGCTTCAAGTCAATTATCCGGCAAAAGGGATGCCCAATAAAAATATTAGGTTTCAATTTTATGTCAAACTTTATGATGCGTCGTGCCCCTTCCTTTCGGTTTGCCATCGACATAACAAAAGAGAGAAGAAGAGGATGAGGAGGAGGACGAAAGAGAACAACAAAGAGGAGCGGGCTTTAATTTCAGGTATTCCGTAAAGTTATTTTGTTATGGCGATTTTATTGCGGCCGAAAAACGATGGCGGCCCGCATTCCGCGAACGCTGAAAACGGATGAGCGCAGAGTCCTTGATCCTCATTAAAATTGGAGCCAATTGCATTGTCAATTAGCGATCGCTAATTATTCCACATATTGCTCACAAAATATGGACGAACGATGAACGTTATTGTTAATGAGTAATGTTAATGGTAGTTGGAAGTATGAGTGTGTGTATGCGTCTATGTCTATGATTCAGGAGGTGTCCCGAAATTGATCGGAATGGGTGTTTCTCGCGAATTTTCCGGTTCGTGTCGTCGAAAAACATCCTTCGTCATCTAATTGTCGGTTGCCAGTGGGTATTTTTAAGACTCTCAAGCCGAGTCGCGCTACCAGTCGCTGCGTCTAGACGATTACGCTTTGCTAATGTGTATGTCTCTGTATGTGTGTAAGAGTTTGAGTGTGTGGCGCTAATAATATAAATAAATTCGGCGAAACAAAGCTAAGTAACTGCAGCGCACACACGAAAATATTTATTGCTGATGCGAAAATACAGTCCTCTTCTCATCCTCTCCTCTCCATCCATCCTAGGACTCTCAGTTCGTCTCTCTTATTCTGTCGCCGGTTGTTTTCTTTTGCTTTTGGGAAGAAATCCGCTTGGAATTTCCTCCTGTTGAAATTTTTGGGGCGAGCGAGCGGACAACGCAGACCTGTTTTTGTTGTTCGTCTCTCATTTCAGGTAGATCCGAAATGGGTATGGGTTTAGAGTAGGTAGGAAAGGCCGACCCGGCCACCTGTCCCATCCTCGAATGGCTTTGGGTAGATGTGTGTGTGTGTATATGCATGCATTCTGCAAAGTTGCGGAGAGGCTACAGCGACCTCCCCGAAAGTACCGAACGAAGAAGATGATGATGACGACGACACGTATCATGAATAACAACTTTTCGAATGTGCGATTTCGTACAGCGTTTTCTGCGGAAGTCGAAGCGTTCCTTATTAATTTCGAGGCCGCTAATTTTGCTGGGGAATCGCATTAGTTCCAACTCAGCGATCGTCGACTTAGGATTATTCGTACGTACATCTATCTCACACACATGCACCTCACCTGCCTCACCTCATTTTCTCCTCCCGTACTTTACTCGGACGAGACCTGGCCTCCCCCCAAGTCTAGACTTCCACACATTTACAATTTAAAATCATAAAATTACATCTATCCACCGCTTTTCTTTATTACATACATACTCATACGTCCATCTTCACCATAGAACCAACGGATTGAAGATACTAATCACTTACAAGTCAAACGTCGATCAAATCAGGAGATTCCATAGTGACACGAATCAAATACAAAAAACAAAATAAAAATCGCAATGATTCATTGTTTCCACAAAGTCGTCAACAATGCATTTATTTTTGTTGCGAACGTGGATAACGAAAAGTACGTTATACCGTCTGAATGGAAAACTTTACAACTGAACGAACATATTTTTTTTTCGCAAATATTGATTTACGAGTTTTACACCAATTCCAAATATTGAGACGCCGTTTATGAAACAATAAGGAAAGGAGCAAAGGAAACTGCGAAGGTCGTGGAAAAATGATATGAAAACGTGGACGCCAAACCCAATTTATTTTTCTATTAAATTAACGGGAAAGCACTGAAAGAGAAAGAAATACACAGACGATTGTAGTTTGAAGTGAAAAAGCAATTTGAAAACTTAATTATGTGCATAAAAATCGTTTGACCTACATCCTACAGAAAGGTTAATTTTCTTTTGCAGCCTCCTTATTATATGCATGCTCGCCGTTTTCTAAATATTGATATTTAGGTGGAGTATTTAGTTTGAAAGTTGAGATAAAAAGAAATTCAATTTAAAACTGATTTTAATTGTATGTCTATTTATAAGGAAGTTTTCTTTCTTATTAGTATTGTTATTTTGGTAATTATATGCACAACAGGCACACAAAGTGTAATTTGTCCAACATTTTTTTAACTTCGTTACTTTTAAACCATTTTGTGCCGCATACACGACTAAGAATGAAACCATTCCAATATATTCTTCAACCCTTATGGTAACCATTGGGAGAATAAGTACCTCTATTAACTCTTCTTTGACATGTGTCAAGATGGAAGTAGAATGGTTATCTAATGATATCGGTTGAAAAGGTTCGGACAACATATGGTGCAGATGATTGGAATGTTTACCTGAAAATGTATAGTTATTGTATGCAAAAAAAGGAGACGATGAAAATCCAAAAAAAAACAAAGTTGGTTATGTTTTAGGTAACCATGGGAAAATTGATTTAAAGTCACGATGGAGTGCGTTTGCATTTGCATTCAATCGATTTCTAGGAGTGCAGCACGTGTCGTCCTCGCCTCTGCTGCCCATGATGATGATGTTAAGAGATATTTTCGCACATAATAACCGGGGGTGGAAACAAACAGGGAGTCTTTGGTAAAACCATGCGGCGATGTGTGTCAGGGCTGTGCGACGTCAGTCGCCCACGGCTTGATCTGCCCACATGAGCTGCATCAGCATCAACGACCAACGGCAGCATCTCGTTGCACACCCACGCACTGCAGATAATTTATCGGTTTCTGCACAAATTCGAGGGTGGCTTCTTCTCGTCGAAGGAAGCGAGAGAACGGAACGGAATACGTTTTCGGTCGCATGGTAACATGCGAAGGTTAGTTGGTCGCCGCCAGTCGAAGCCGTCGCAGACGAGAGAGAGCCCCGGAGTCGACGAACTCCGCCGCCGCTGCCACCGTCGTCGTCGTCATGCACCGGATCATATGCCTGCTAATATTTCCAACTACCCAATTATTACGCTCATTATTAATATATTTAATTAACTATGTTCCTCCTTTCCTCTCCGACTCTCTATTGTTTTTCCTTTTGATCTCGCACGACCTCGCTCCATCTCCATCGCTTTATAAATGATCTGCTGCTAATTAAAGCTTTCTCATCGCTCGCCTGGGCCCCGAAATTAACACCGGAAACGTCGGATCCCTTCCGGAATTAACGAATTTAATTGCGAGTGGCCGGCCTACATCGATTGCCGTTATTGATGTTGAGGCGCCGCCGCTGCCGCCTCCACGACCTTCGCGCTGTCGTGCGCTGCGGCCGTCAGACTCGAGCCAAGCATGCGTCTCCGTCATCACCTATTTTGCAGATAATATAATACAACATCATCGAAAGCAAAAAACGAAGAAACTTTTTGCAATTACAACGACGAAATTCTGCATCTTATTAAGCAGCAGGAGGAGAGAAGTGAGAGAAGGACTTGAGTGTTCATGTGTGCTTTGCCTGAGTGCATGTGTGTGTTTGTGTGCGAGAGTGTGCGAAAGAGAAAGATAACACAAGAGCCGACGTATAAATCATTAATAGTCTAGACTTCGCTCTGCTGCCTTTGATGCGAACAAACCAAAGAACGAACGAACTGACCGAAGGTCGCTTTTGACCACATTTCCATCCACCGCTCCTCGGTCGTCGTCTCCATGCAGCAGGCAGATTTACACCGCGGTTTTATTGCTAATAATAATTTCCATTTGCTAGCGCGCGCGGTGTCTCGTGCACCAGCAAACCGGAGATGCATCTTTACATCTGCAGTTAAAGCTGTCCTTTTCCTTCCCCCGGTGATCCCGAAATGAATTGGACCTTGCCTTCCAAGTAGTGAAGGAAGTGTCGTCCCCGTAGGTCGGAGCCGACAAATATAGCCGGCTCCCTCGAGCAACTTCAAGGTCGGACCGCGTTCAATGTCGACGTCAGCGAGTCCGTAGATGGAAAGAAAGGAAACCTCTGCAAACACTTGGATGGGAGATGGAACGGTGATTCCAAGAACGCATATAAATATGTATGCGCGCCATATTTTAATGACTGCTGCAGCAAAGCCGACACATCTTTTTCTGCGCCGGCGACGAAAAACGTTTTCCTTCCTTTCGAAACGACCGATTTTTGCACCGCAGGTGTGACCTCAACTCACCTGCTGCTTACGTCGATCCCTATAATTTGAGACACATACTCCCTAATCAACGATCGCAAACCCTAAAAACGAACCGAAAAGAAGAATATGTATAACACCGTTTCAGTTTCTTTTTCTTTCGCTAATTATATATTAATCAACAACAACGCGATTCCCAATATTATAGTAATAATAATGGTAATAATAAGATATCTTACATAAAACAGGATTGTTCGATTGTCACCGCAAAAGGTCACATATAAATAAATTGTCAGTCGGAGAAGGGTGGCGTGCACTAACTGGGATTCGGCTGAGGAGGCACGAAGGGCGTCCACCGCAGGAACGCAGGATCGACCTCCTTCAGCAGGGATCCACGCTTTTTGACACGATCCACGTATTCGTCTAGCACGTCCTGCTTCTTGAGTATGATGTGTTTGCCTTTCCAGTACTTCATCATGCCGAGAGCCTGAAGAGTAGATACGATGTCCGTCGAGTGAATGGCCATCTCCTGGCTGATGTCCTTTACGGAGAGTTCAGTGCCGGCCCTCGAGCAGAGGTAACCCAGCAGCACGTCCTTCCAGTACGATCGGTAGGAAATCAGACCCAGATCGCTGAGTGGTTTCTCTGGAGATCCTATTTTTCCTTCGACCCTGGTCAGGAGATAGCCTACGAAAAAATAAATAAATCCAAAAATTACAGGATGCCCTCATTAACTTTATTATTTAAAGTTTCCGTCTGCATAGCTCCGAATTAATAGCCGTTAACCGGAGCACTTTTTCTATATTTTTTTGTACGTTGTATTTGGTTTATATGGTCATACTCTAATTGCTATTTTGGACTCACAGTTTAATTACCGTTGCGTTCCTTCCACAACCCCAGTAAATCCTTAATTAAACTTCTACCATTTACATAATTCATGGCATCTCAACTTTTTATATTTATTAAATTCAGAATTACTAACATAACTATAATTATCATATTTATTTTTCCCAAGCTAAAACACCAATAATATGCTGCGTATATCACTGTTATTTTATACGTATAAATTATATTATAATATTTATTTATTTTGTATAATTAGTTTGCGATGTACACATTATTATGTTTTTGTTTTGTCTATTTAGTATAATATTTTATTAATGATTTATACTTGGAATTCTCTAAAGAACTTAAATTTCTGTTCTTCGTAGTTGAATGTCATCAAATACTACAGTGTGTACCAATAATCCAGTTGTGATTTTTCTCGACAAAAACATAGACTTAACTTAAATATTATAATTTTGGTTATTAAAATAGTTGATGATACTTTACTAACAAAATTAATTAGTAGATATTGTAAAAAAAATCAACACTTTCCTTGATAATCGGCAAAGCGATTGTTGAAAATTAAAATGGCAATCAAAGCTGAAACCATGATGAATTGGATTATTCCGGTTTGGAAGCTCTAGCTCATCGCCATGTCGTAAATAATTAATTAGGCAGATATAGGTACGGTCGAGCGGTGTATCAACGGACGGACCGTTGATATACCTTAATTAATCGGGCCTTTTAGTTATATGAAAGTCGCACGAAGCAGGTGAGCAAGAAGAAGCCGTTGGCAGAAAACGGAAAATCTTCCGTGTGTAAAGTGAATGTAATTAGATTCCTGCGTGAAGCCGGACAGGTTGCAAATGCGATTGTGCGTACCTATCCATATTTTATTTTATTTCTTTTCTTTTTCATCAATAAAGCAAAATATATTTAAATATTAAGACAATCAAAGGATGTTGCGAGATATTTTAAACCCAGAAAATTAAATCTTTAAAATTTTTAATAATTTCTATTTTTTACCTAATGGATTGTAGTAGAAAAATGTTGAGCACCTATTTTATTTTTATCTTTATTTCTAGAGCGACTAATAGCCGAATGGTTAAGTCGCCCTACCCACGATTTGTGAGCCCTCTCGGTGCTTGTAGCAATAGGGTCATCGTTCATCACACATGGACAGTCATCAAATGAATGAGGTTCAGCATATGGACCTTCAGCCAAGTCGATGGACAATGACAACAGCAGATTTACAGTCAAAGGAAATAGTGGAATCGCAGAGCATCAATATACTACTGAAGTTACTCTACAAGACGACAGCCAACCAACAAATTAAAAAAATCAAAATCATCATAATGGTACCTATCAACCGCGATCTTAAATTTACTCAATGTTCACATTGATGAACAGATTGTGAATAAAATTATACGACATAAAAAAATCTTTATTTCTATACACTTCTTGCACATCCAAAATTAATGCAAGTAGATTCAAGAAGAAAGCAGGTTAAAGGAAATGAATGGACATATATATATACATTACGTATAGAAACATGACGTATGAATTGATAGTAAAATTAAGGTGACGTGACGTTGCCGTTACGTACAACTCGGAGTAGCCTTGATTCATCTATATGTCGCATGAATAAGATGAAGAAGAAGACGTGTGAATTGATAGTAAAATAAACGTTACGTGACGTCCGTGTAACTTACAGTGCGGAGAGTAGAAATACTACTATCAATGTTTTGTATACTATACACTAGTTTACTTTATCTTCAATGTATTATACAAAAATCTCACAATTTCTTGTTTTTTTTTCACTGTGTGTTTTCTATAACCATTCGTAACCATTACGTATACAACTTTATCAAATTTTGCATTAAGATCATTAATTAAGTTCACTAAGAAGTGATCCTAATTTTTAATACAAGTAGATTTTATAAGAAATACATTATTACTAACGTGTGGAATGATAGTAAGAAAAAATGTGATGTGGCAAAACTTTATTTAATTATCAGCATATCTTCTACAATTATTTCATAATAGGATTTTACTGTAAATTTTCTTGTAGTAACAATATTGATATTTCTTTCAATATGTTTGTTTTATGCAAGTTACATGTGAGGTAACGTCAACATGACGCTACGTATAATGCGAATTGGCCTTGATTCATCGACTTGTTGTCGCATGGAGAAGATGAGGGAGAAAGAAGCCTTTGGTAGAAGACGGTAAATCTTCCGTGTGTAAAGTGAATGTAATTAGATTCCTGCGTGAAGCCAGACAGGTCGCAAATTTGTGTGTGCGTGCGTGCGAGCGAACTAGGATCAGGTCGCGGCTTTGATGAAGGGGGATGGGATTGTTACTGCTTCTGCTAGCGTCGCCGCCGCCAAGTTTCGGGGGTTGGGGCACTGTCGACGTGATTGGGGTTGGATGGTATAGGCGGCGGCGGTGGTGGCACAGCAGCAGCATAAGCGACGATGGTGTGAGTTGAACAGTCTAGCCGGGTCAGAGACCCCCTCGTTGCGCGGCCGTTTATATGGATCCGTCTGCGGCCCAGACCTACCCCAATCCGTACAGAACTCACCACCGGGTGGTGGCAAGCCAAGGCGCGCGAAAGAGACAGATGGATAATACATATAACAGAGGCGAATATGCAAAGACTAAGGGGAGCAGATAGATATATACATTAAAAGAAAGGGAGATAGTGAGAACGAGAGAGAGAGAACGAGTCGAAGAGGGAAAGAGCTCACTCATGCTGAGCCGAGCCAATGCACCTACCACCACCTGTAACAGGCCAGGCCGTACACGCAAACCACTTCAAACTCTCCACGCTCCAAATCTTTCACGAATTATCCCATGCCTCTCCTTCTTCACTCTAATAGAAATCAGTTATTTAGCCCTTAAGCAGCTTTTTTTCTCTCGTTTGCTTTCTTAAAAATAAACCAGTTATTTTAAGTCCTTCCACAGACAAACAGTAACATAGATGATACTTCGCAATAAACATATATAAATTCTTAATATTTCTTTTAATTTTATTATCCAAATGTTCCAATCGACGCCGCAAGACACATACAAAATATCTAACAATTGTTATGCAGTTATCAAATATTCACAATTTAAACCAACGTCTCCCAACGACAAATATTTGTGCATTATAATCAGTCCTTGATTCATTCGCCCGAATTTTATTATGTCGAATATGATTATGCAGACGTTGCAGCTACTGCGATAATTATGAAGGGACAACATGTGCAAATACTAAAGTTATATAACCAAAATCAAGAACACATTTGCTTTGATTTGATTCAATTGGCTTTTGATTCAGCTAGTATTCATTTTAATTCATTAAACAAATGCCAATGATAATTTATTAATTTACAAAGAATGTATAATTTCAAAAAACGAAAGGTTCTACACCACACAATAAAAACAAGCGTTTTATGCATAGAAAATAGAAAGCAACACGAGTTCGCGCATTGCGCAATATCGTTACTTTCATATTATTCACTTGTTTTTTTTTTAAGCAAAAATTTGTTTGTTTTCTCTACTTCAACACACATAAACGAAAAATAATAATGATGTAAAAATGAAACGCTCGCGCCACCAAACCAAAATGTATGAAAGTGCATTCTCAACAAGAAAACGTTAATTCGTTAATTATTTTTCCTTTCTGCGAGGAAGCTTTCCTTTCCATTTTCTTCACCCCAATTAATCGTTCTTTTTGATACGGTATTTATTGGTTGGTAAATGAAAAGCGATGTAAATTAGTGGAAAAAAGAAAAGTCGAATATTCTCCCATGAAATGAACAGACATTTTGGTTTTTCTCATTTTGTACTGAAGCTTTCCATTTCATTTTCCTTTACTATAATTAAAATGTTCATTTTGTTGCTACAATAATTGATGAAAATAATAAAAATCAATGCAAATGAAAAAAAAAATCTATTATCATCCGACGCAATTAGACAATTAGAATTTATAAACTTATTAAATGTATGATTGTGACTGAAAGCGAGTTGAAGAAGATAAAGATTGTGAGATGCGGCGAAACTCTTTTTATTGACGAGTTTTAAAATTGCAAGTCGATTTAATTAATGGTGCAAAAATTGGTGGAAAGAGATCAGGAATAAAACATTTAAAAAAATATACGCGAATAACTATCGAGGATAAGAAATACTTCAAAGTTACTGCAACCAGATATAATTACAAGGAGAGTGTAGGCATTTCTTTGATGTTAAAACGAGTTGATAACTATATTAAATGCAAGGTATTGCTTTTGCTGATAAATTGGTAAAACAATTGCAGAACGATTTAGTTAATTGGTGCAAAAAAATGTAGGGTATTCCAGGAACGGTACAATTTTATATCTGTGAAAAGGATATAAAATAATTGAATGTTACTGTAACTGGGGAATATTACAAGGTGGAACATCCACTTTGATGTTCAAATTCTGAGAAATGTTTCAATCCTTTGTTCTTATTTTTTTTTCAGGAGCAGAATGCATATTGGAAATACAGTGGAACCTCGCTTAACGAACATAATCCGTTCCAAAATTTCAGGATTTTTATTCGTATAATGAAACAGCTTTCTCCATAAAAACTAATGTAAAATACGATAATGCGTTCCAAGCCGGAAAAAATGTATAACTTGGTCTTGATTTTTCATTATTTTCCTTTTCATATGTATGGTTATTTTTATTCTTTGGCTTTTTATTAAAAGGCATGCAAGTGTGGAACTAGAATGACTACTAACACCAGGAACTGTTTTCCCATTCACACACGGTGAAGTGAGTTTATATATGTTTTTATTACTTGTATCAATCTGGAGTATTGGTGGAGGTCCTTTTATAATTATTATATTTGTTACTAGAAATGGAATATATTTCAAATTAAAATTGTATGTGATAGAGAAAGGTCATGTTGACTTTGTTGTTAGAGGTCTTTGAATAATTGGTGATGACTTCTGCGTTTACTGAATTTATTGGACCCTTGGGAGGGGAGACGGTGTTATTTGTGCTGATAGCGAACGTGTGTGTGTAAATAAGTAAATGAATATGGCGAGGACAACAAGGCTGTTGAAATTGCTAGTAATATTAATTAGTAGAGTGCGTATTCAACTACTTGTAGGTCGAATTAATAGTGGTTGTGGTTGTAATAGTAATAGTAGTAGTAACAGTAGTTGATGTTGTAGTAGAAGTAGCAGCAGCAGCACATTAATGACTATTATATCTGCAGCTGAAGAGTGTGGGTAATGCCGTGGGCGGGAGTGACGGCGGAGGAGGAGACGGAGGCGGCGGTTCCAGTGGAGGTGGCGACGACGCTGGTGTGGGAGGTCGCTGCGACGTGCGGGCGACGGTGTATTGACCCGACGACGGCCCGGTCGATACCGACGTCTGGCGCCACGACGTACTAGTAAAGCGTCGCGGCGGCGGCGGCAGCGATGTTGGTGGTAGCAACGGCGTCAATGGATGATGACGTCACACTACGGCGAGTCCACCGCCGCCGCCCCCCGTAGGAGAGCGGCCGTCGGCCAATTAGCAACTATATGCTCACTTTGCATACGACCCGATGTCCTACCAGCAACCACCACCCCGCGAGTTTATTTTTTCCTCGGCCCGGCCCCTTCTTTTGCGCGACGAAATAATTACGAACGCCGCACCTCGTTATATGCAAGAAAGACGCCACCCACTCGCAACAATCAACCCCGATCGTCTTTCTCTTTCCGCCGTTCACGCGCTCTTTGCATGCAATTCTCCACCCTCGCGCAATATTTTTTTTCAGCAACTGTTTTGCTTTTTCCACTTTCCTAGTACTACACTACACCTTTAGTATTTATGAATTACTTACTGAAGTCAATCAAAAGCCTGCCGTATCCTTGCCTCTGGTATGGTGGTAACGTCAGAATGCAGGACACGTTGTAATTCAAAAACGAATTCTTTTCCTAGAAAAAAAAAACAATACAAATCAAAACAATTAGTACACTTCATTAATTTGACAATAGGTAATAAATGTTAAGAATTCGCCAGATAAGCAGAGACGATATTAAAAATATTCAAGAAGTTATCCAAATGATGTTGATAAACAAGTATTTAACAAGCGATATTCATTAAACTAATTATAATGAAATGACTTTTTATCTTCATGACTTACATTTTAATATAATAATGTGTAAATATTTATTTATAAATAAATTATGTTTTAAAATTTAGTAAGTTAACACTTTGAAGGGACAGAAAATCCTAAATTTCTAGACAACTGAATCAGACAAGTTCGTCAACAGAATCAACATTGGACGGTATGGCCTATCAAAATTCATCCCTACATACCAATACTAGGCTTGTTCAATTTAAAAGACCCAAAAACTAAATATTTCAATAATATTTAGTTTTTAAAATATGAAATGAATACAAATTCGATATTTTGAATCCGAATATTTCCTTCAATTTTCTTGTAAACACTAGAAACAGAATTGTTATTTCATTATCTGGTGATAACAATGTCGAACGAATTAAAAACATTTTATTTTCACAATTTTCTTTCTAACACATTGAAACCATCTACTTTACATAGATAAGATTATAATGTAAATATTTTTCAAAAACATTAAGGTTTACTAATTATTACACTTTTAAGTCGATGAGACAATTAATAATACTTTAACATAACTTCTAACTAAATAATCTAATCTAGCAGTTGTTGTATAATTACGCAAAACAATTTTATAAACAACATTACAATATTTTCACGTAACGTTGCCAATCTGTAACGTTACCTGCAAAATCCATTATTATTGGTAGGAAGGTTTATATCTCGATTATTTTGAATGCTCTCAAATTTTAATTATATCCGATATACAACATATGTTATAAGATATATTATGTCTGGAGACTTAATTTACTGAGACTGAATTTCGACGTGGTCTTATTTTCGTCGCATTCGATTTCGATTTTTCCCATGAGATGAGCAACAACTATACAGCTTTTCTTGCAGCTGCAAAATGCAGCAGTTCGCAAAGAATCAAAGGAGCAAAGCGCGCGAATGTAATAAGATTCGCGCTATCTCTGAAATCGATAATTACACTGCGCGTCGGATACATGTATATATGAGTGTGCTCATAATGGCCGCAGCCGCATAACGAGATTTTTCCGCCCGAAGTAAAATTGACCATAACCACGGGCATTCCTCGTAATCCCGACGCTTTTCATTGCAAATTCCCCCCTTTTCAGGTTTCATTTTATCGATGATAGAAGCCAAGCTCGTTTCGCTTATTATCGGGCTATCAATTAACCGGAAATTCCTCGACGGCCTATCTGCTGCTTCGCAGATGACACTTCGGCTATCGTTGTTTATCGTTATTTAGAAGGAAGTACTATATTACATGTTACACGTGTCCGATTAGACGAAGGGTATTGAAATGTCGCCATGGTTGAGGCCCCAAATCCATTGTGAACGAGTACAGCAGAAACTATTTCAATACAGAATGTATGTTAGCAGTGAAACTGTTCAAATTGCCGTACGCTAACTGAACATAATTCAAATATTAAAAAAAATGGTAAACAATTCTCTTCTCGTTCGCACAAACGTACTCCAATTTTAAAGAACGTACACTTTGTTGTCTTATCTCTGAATAATATCCTTGAAATTCACGTACTTGTAAATGGAATACTTGTTTCAATTATAGTTCATGTTAATTATTTTTTACCTTAAACATTTTTTGGAGAAAAAAAACAGTTAATCAGACCGTTATATTTAAAGGGTCTTAATTAATTATGAACGTATTGTCGAACGTACGTATAAAGGATGTACGTTAAATTAAGCATTGACTGTATTTTAATACGTTGGAAGAATAAAATACGAACCACTAGAAATGAATTGTGTGCAGAACGCAATCAATATACAAGCAAACACATACACGAGGAGACTTGTTTGCGTATGATTTTCCATTTCCGGGAAAGCTCGATAAAGATGCTCGCATACGCAGTCACTGCATTCTGGAAAACGTTAGGAATGCCATGTGATTCGTGCTGCGCGGATCCCGGAAAGAGGATTTACAGTTGCACAGCAAAGTTGCTATTTAGCCAGAGTTTCTCAACCTACGACGAGTAGCGTTAAATTATCGTTGGTTGCGATAAGAGGATTTTATTTTTGGCACATACAAAAAGTATACAATAAATTCCAGTATTATGTAATACGATGTGTCGAAAAGATGCAATAAAACTGGTTTACATCTTCTTTTTAATTTATGAGTGGTCGTAAAAAATCGATATGAAAATCCATTGCATTGACCCACGATCATCAAAAGGATAATAAAAAAAGAATAAGTGTTGTGGCAGTGATAACAAAAATCATACAGATAAAGAACATTGCACATCTAAATTTAATAACTCTCTTCGAGTAGCTTTGACATTTTAAATTAGTAAAAATATTGAAACAAAATCATTTTTCAAACATAATATGTAAAGTAAAACAATTCAGTCTATAAGTTGGTTTTCAAGAGAAATACTTCTGAAATTATATCAATTTCTAAATGAAATTGTTGTAGAAGACATTTGTTGTAGAAATATGCGTATATGTTACATTACACGTGTTGAAGTTATATTGAAATATGCATAATTTTATTTATTTGTATAATATTCAGTCTTCCATAAAATATAAACATTTATGTGGTGAATAAATATGTTTATATAAAGGTTGAGAAATGATTTGGATGATATGCAAAAATTCTATTTCAAACGAAGAGAGTCATAGGAAATATTTGCAAAATTGAGAGTTTGAGTCATAAATGTAAAAGGCAGATAACGTTTTCTACGTTATCAGAGAAAACACGTTGAGTCACCGATTTCGTTTGTTAGGCACACGCCGCTCTTGCTGGAGACGGTGAAAGGAGGTGGAGGAAATAATCGAGTTGCATAATTATGTTATCAATTAAATGGAAGTGAGTTGACCTTTTGCACATCAAACTCATTAGCTCTGCAATAATGTGATACTGTGTAAATTGGACATAGAGAGAGAGACACACACACAGAGAAATATCTAATTGACGTCAGGGCTGTGACGTTGTAGCGGATGTGTTTTGTTTGAATTTGCGTCGTCGTAATATCTGATACGTTGTGCGTGGGCGGCTGATGGGGGTTCGTGGTGGTGGTGGTTGTCAGGAGACAATGACAGACGTTGCTGTTGCGGAGGGCGGGCGGTGTATGGTAGGTTTTGAACGTAAGTAAGGACGGATGATGTGGGTTAGGGTGTGAGGGGGCGGCTATACGTTGGCAGGCAGCGAAACGCGCCAGAATCAATATCCACGTCCCAAAATTGCTCTCTATCTGGAGGGCCGGGGTCCCTAGGTGGACGGGGGGCGCATTTCGCTGCTGCAGTGCGGATTTGTTGACCGGGTGGCGGAGGCGGCCTAACAATCTCCAACACCACCGCCCCCCCATATCCGCAGACGCACGTATTTGCAACATCTACAACAACAATAACAACGCACACCGATCTCACCTTATTTTGCGGCACGGGTCCTCGTCGAAAATCAATTAAACCGCGGCGCCATCAAGGTTACTGCTTATAATTTGGTTTCGACACAATTAACACGCCAATTATGTACACGTATTCCCACTTGATTGCAGCAAAACCGGCAGAGAAAACAAAGTGAACGAATAAAGAATAGATCGAAGGAAACACGTCGTTGCATAACAAGGACCGTCGAAAAAATGTATTGTATTTTATGGGCTGCGTTTCTCACGCCATGGAATTTCATATTCGCCATTAAAAATCCACCTCGGATTTTGGAACAGCAAACAAAAAGACACAATAGCTTAATTTATTCAATCGTTGAAAATATCATTACTTCTATTTTTTATTTACTGATGAGACTAATTTAGGTATTGCATCAAATACCCTAATAATCCGTGTATGGATTTATGTTAACTCAAAACTTATTTTTACTGATTTAATGGTTTAAACTTGCTTTTCAGCAAGATAATTATGTGTAAGAAAATTGTTTTCCAATTCGCATCGATATAAATTTAGGGCCCTCAAATAGTATATCTAAATGGTGTTAGGGCTCACGACTTTCTTAATGTGGTCCTCCGAGAACCGACATTATCCATTTTTTGTAACTGTTGTTTAGGACTCGATGATCTTCTCTATTTCAAATCAATGTGAGCCTCAAATAAAAATTTGTTTGCGAACCTCTCTACTTAAACAACTCCCGAGCGATTCAGGGGCCCATTAATATTTTGCAGAGGAGACAAATATTTAAAGTTCTGCCACTGAATGGATCTATATCTTTTCGTAAGAAGTGGCGTATTTTTTTGGCGAAAATGGGTATATATCAGATTCGTTCTATGTAAGTTACCCTTCATTCAAATTGAAATTTTCAATCCATTTTCGTCTACAAATGCATTTGAGGTAGAAATATAAATTAATGCCATCAATGTATAAATAAATTACAACGAATAGCAAACTCATCATTCATCGGAATTCAGAAATATTAAACATGAGGAGAAATATTAAAGTCGCACCAATTAGAGATTATTCTAAGACATTTTAGATGAGGCTTTAGAAGAAGTTATCTCTAGCTTTCTCCGGAAAATAAACAATTATTCGTATCCAAACATATTGTAAAATACTCGAGAAAATATAATCTTGTTTTCTATTAGAGAAAATAAACAAATCGTTGTTATGGTTCAAACTATACAATCAATAAACAGAATTATCAAAGGAAATAGTTCAGCAATGCGTTGCAATTATAACTTGTTATTGTTACAATAATGATACCATTCTTAATGAGTGAAAATGTATACCAGAAACACAAACAATCGAAGAGGATAATGTTGAAGTGTTATTTGATACAATACTAAATATTATTTTATAAGTATAAATAAAATTGCTGCTATGCTAAACAACTTAAAAATTAATACACCGATATTTCCAAAGTGTGAAGTGAATCCCTAAGTATTGTCATGTTTATTTATCATTTCATTCTTTAGTCAGAACTTATACGTTTGATATAATAAAGCAGAAATAGCAATTACACATAATGTTATGCAAGATTTCAGTTAATGAACATTTTTAATAATAAACTATTGGTATGTTATGTTAAACTACTTTTTGTTTGAACATCAAGATGAAAGAGAAAAATCGCAAAAACCTTAGAAGCAATGTTTCTTTTCTTATGTCTTTCAGTTTTTCCTTAAGAGAATCATCGAATGTGTGAGTCATAGTAATGACGCGCCGTTAAAAGTTTACGTCATTCTGGTCAGCCAGTTACGTGTTCATGAGAAACGTTCCTGGAATGGATGACGAATCGCAACGGAAATTGTTGCCTTTCTCGCATATTTCGCTGCATCCCGACCGTCGCCGCCGCCGGAGGCACAAACTGCACAACAACAACGGTGTATACCCATCGCCCCGTCGTCACCGTCACCGTCGACCAGCATCACAAACACCATACGAATTCCGATTGCATTCGCACTCTCGCCTCAGTATTATTCCTAATTTGGTATCGGCCAATACACATTTTATCTTTCCATTAAACCCGTTTAGAAATTGAACGAGGAACAATGTGACGACAATCGCGCAGAATGCGCAACAAATTACTACCACTTTATATTATTCAATTTTCTAATTGAGAAGAAAAAAAATGTGCGAATAAAAAATGTAATGCGAGCAAATTACTTGATTATCTTTACTTTTCTGATGATACCCAATTAATTTACCGTATTTTTCGAACACATATCCCAAAAGTATGAGATATTTTTTTAGAAGAAACAGTAACAGTGATTACATAAAAGACAATAAGACGATTTCTCTGGTTTAAACAGATTACATGACTATTTGCAACCCTCTGGTTGAATCAAATACGTGAACGAATCATTACTATTGTAAATTTGACGTTTTTTTGTGTTAGTCTCTTTTTCTAAAACTCGTTTTAAGAAAAAAAAAAAATAACATTACGGTCTATCGGAAACAAAAATTGAAATATGTAGTCCATTTGAAAGCTGAGTATGGGAATTCCCAGCATATTATGCTGCGGTCCGACAGCGTTAGCGAGAACGAGAAGACACGTGTATACCAAAAAAAAAACCTATATGCATGCATTTATATAGAATTTCATCTCCGATTAAAGTACATTCGCTTAGCGTACGTCAAATTGCATCCGTATTATGTACGTAACTGAGCGCTGCATGTATTTTAATTTATGAGCAACATAGTAGTACTGAGTAATTTCCATTTGTTGACGAGTTGCTGTTTTCGAGTGAAATTTATAAGCGAAAGACAGATGCTAAATCATCCAAAGACTGACCGTCTTAAAAGTAGGATTCTTGCGATGAGAAGAAAAGAAGCAATTTATTTTAGAAATCGATCACCAAGCACACTGCGGATAAATAATTTTTGGAATATATTATAAATAAAAGAAAAAATGTTATTAATTAGATGGAAATATAGGAATCGGAGGAAACGATTGCTGTGTTCATTTTTTTCTTCTCTGCTTTCATTCTAGAAGTCGATCAGCACCGGGGGCGCCTCTAGCCCATTAATAAAGTCCATTTTATAAATGTGTGTATGTATAGAATTCTATTTATAAGTGTATGTAATGTCGATCCCGTGACCAGCACGCGGTGGCCGCTATACAGCAGCAGGCTTTCCTCTGGTTGCCTTTCTCTGCGTGTCTCTCTCGCTCTCTTGCACTCGCATTTCGTGTGGCCATTCCGCATCTCCCCCGCTTACACTCGCGTTCATTATGAATGGAATGCATTCCTCGAATACCGCACAATGCTATTACTTCACACACTCATGCAATGATCTCTCTCTCTCTCTGATTGTGTGCGTGTACCAACGATTAGAATTGGTACAAAATGGGATCGGATGATGAGGGACCATCGTATGATTATTATTAGATAATTTCAGAAATGTGAAATTAAACATGATAACGGCGTTTAGTTCTTTTTCTTATTCTGCAGATGGTGGGTCCTGGGGAGGGGTCTGATGGGACCCAGAAAAGAAAAAGGGGAGCTCATCCTGCGGGCGTCGCGATGCTTCGCGCCGTTTCGCCCCGGTCAGTCACTTTGGGATGGGACGTCTGCAGCGTCGCGACGCCTGGGTCGACGACCCCAGCGTCTGGCCGGGCAGGTCTACGCGATTCCCCCCATCAACAGCATTCACTAACGCAGACGACGCCCCAATCCATACACACTCTCGCACACAGATCCGCCGCCCCCCCAATACATCAATTCACATACAGACACACACACATATCCATAAGAGCCAATCTTTTGTTAACTTATTCCGCAGCCTTTTTATATCTCTTTTTATCGCAGATAAGTGCTGCTGCGCGAGGCAAGGCAACTAAGATGAAGATGAATGGCGACCGCAAATAGACTGACAAAGAGAACATACATTTTATTTGGTATCCGTTCCTCTCCGCGAATTATTCGACGGGATGTCGACCCCCTGACAATCGTCTAGACGTAAGATAAATACGATCCGGAGAAGATTAGTATCAAACCCTCACTTTCACCCTCCTCAAGGAGGAATTTATATTCTCTCATTCTCACTCGCACATGCACACACATTAGGTGGCCACCACCGATTTCCGGTCTGATAACCTTAGAGAAATTCTTTCTGGTTGGGTCAGGCCAGGTCAGTTACTCAACCCCTTGCAAACTTTTTTTATTATATTACGTTCGTACCTAGATATATACCGCACAGAGAGCAGAAGACATCTGCTATATACTCATGTTAAGAGGAATTATCTACATAAAAAAACGTAATTAGCATTCTGAGTTGTACAGTTATGGAACGTTTATGAACATATAATTCCCGCATTATTATAATATATCGTGCTGCAAAACCAGAATATGGCTTAAAGAATTTTTTTTTGGCTTAAGGAACAGGATACCCTACTTATCTTAAACCTATTGTATTACGCAAAGTGCCTCATATTCATTTGCTATATCTAGTGAGCTAAATTTCAGCCCGTTTAGTTTTTGTTACCTTACTGAAGTATCCTACTGTGTGACAACCCTCGTTATCTAGCATGGTCATAACGTAGAAAAGGAATGGCTCGACGTCGTAGTACAGCGTTTTGTGGTCGAGGAAAAATTTGGCGAGTAAGCAAAGATTCTGGCAGTACTGTTTGTACCGTTTGCCGTCCACCTCCCAGACGCTGATCTTATCCTTCCGGTAGACTTCTTCACCGGGCGGATGCCTCCAGACGCACTTGGCAGCGTGCCTCTGCAGCACCGTCCGGCCGCGCATGTATCGCAAACAGTATTCGCAAATGTACAGCTTCGGAAGCCTGGCGTACTCCTCTGGATATGGACTCTGATACCAAACCTCCATTTCGAATTTACCCATTTCTATATACTTTGTACCTACGGTTGACGAATGTTTATCACTATCACGTTATCATATGTAATAATATTACCTTTCGTATTAGGTTGCGTCTTCAAGTCGTCTTCTATCTTCTCGCTGGCGAGTGCTTGCGCGTCCCTGAACAATTTCAGATCGTATTCGGGCACGAAATTCTCTAGATTTGGCTCGCGGTTTTTATTGATCGCCATCTTCGTGTTGCAGCTGCTCTCTTGGTCGTTGCCCATCAGCAAATCGTTTTTATATTTCAGTCTATTATCCTTGATCTTCTGCAGGTATGCTTTTTGCTCCATGGATCCACTTGTCTTTTTGGCCTTCCTGATCTCCTCTCGCTTCTTCCTATCCAGCAAACTCTCCCGACACGCGTTGGCATCGCTGTTGTGGAATACAGGACATGCATCTATGGTAAAATGCTTATCCTGTCTTCCAGCCAAATGGCCATTACTGTGGCATCCCTCAATCGGGCATTTGCGCTCCTCGGAGATGGGCACAATCTCATTGGGTCGCGACTTTGAATCGTTTTTCTTCTTCGCTTTACCTTTGCTCGAGGATGTAACCGGAGCCCTTTTCACAGGTGATCTACTAAGAGATCTCTTTGTACTCTCCGTGTCTGAATCCGTGTCTGTGTACACACTCTTCCCCAAAACGTGCTTAGATTTCCGGGTGTTTGCTGTGCGCGTCGACTTTCGTGTAATCTGTTTGCTGGAATCGGATTCAGGTTTTTTGGTTGCTTTCTTGGTCGCCGTTGATGATTCCGTGCTGCTCTCGCTGTCTGAACTGCTGGACGAATCTGAGGTGCAAGAGCCAGAGCTGGTGCTAATTATTTCCTTGGACTGTGGCTTTGATTCCACTTTTTGCTTAGGTTTCAACTTCTCCAACGTTTTAGGAATAGCCTTTGCACGCGGCTTTGGCGCAACGTTCTTGATAGCTTTATTCTTTTCATTGTTATCAGAATCTGATGAATTCTCAGGTGAAAATATACTCTTTTTTTTATTAGGGTCCACTTTGGAGCTGGGCTTTGATTGTACTTTAGGCTTATTTGCTTTGTTATGTTGACTTTTTGCTGCTGGATTTGATTTTGGAGGCACTTTACCTCCACCAGGGTTAATTGGAATTTGTTTATTTGTGACAGATCCTTTAGCCAATACTGTTTTTGGTGTAACAGTTGCAACACTCTTCGGTTTTATGGGCAGCTTCTTCTTGATATTAGCTTTTGCTTTAGCATCCTCATCCTCTGTTGAACTTTTGCTGATCTGCTTAAGCACCTTAGGTGGAGGTTTTTGGTTACTCACTTTACCCTGAACTTGTTTTTCTTTAATATCAATACTTTTACGTTGAATTGCCTTCTGTATAGATACTGTTTTCTTGTTAGCCTCATTCCCAGACTGCTTGCCACTAGACTCTTGAGATGAGGAGCTCTCACTATCACTGGAGGACGAAGAGTCAGAGCCACTTGATGAAGAGCTGGAACTGGAGCTATCCGAAGAAGAGCCTGAACTGGAATCACTTGAACTTCTGCTCACAGTCTAATTGATGCAAGGTACATTATAAAACTTGATTAATCTGAGCTTATTATTTACATTACCTTCTTTTTAGTGGGCAAAGCTTTTGACATCTTGATCTTAATTAGAACACTATATATAAAATACTTATGTTTGCAACAATATAACTTTCAAAAGGTTGAAAACAAGCATTTATTTATTTACTTTTGCATTTTGACAGTTCTCAGTTCTATACATTTGCTAAGCAACACTAGCTCCATCTACCAAAGAAGTTCTACAGTTGAGAGTAATCATTAGTACCAACTGGTACCAACCACCAACTGCTACCAACTTCATACCTTCGTCTTTTAACACTTCATTTTAAAAGTATTCAAACAAAGTGTGGCACGTGGATTTTATTTAATATTTATAGTGTATCTCGTAACGTTGAAATACAAGGGTGTAAAATGACTGCTGAAACGGACTTCGCTATGGAATCTAGTGACTCAGAATACGGTGATAACGAGGTATGTATAAAATAAAATATATTGAAGGTTATGTTATGATTTCATGTGTTTTGTTTCAGCTGCAACAAGCATTTGCAGAGGGAAAACTAAAACCAGGTTTAAATATCCCAGAAGAACTAAAGAAACCAATTGTTAATAATGTGGTATGTTTTCTTTAAGTATTCCTAGAAAACTTTTTTAATTATTTTGTTATTACTACTTAGGTTGGGTTGGTAAATGCATTGAAAACATTCAAAAAGAAATTGCCATGGATAGAGATTCTAGACTCTGTAAATGGATTAGCCCCAATTGCTCCAGAGATGGCTGCAAAACTACTTACAAATGAACAAAAACGCGCCAATGAGTTGCAGAATAATAAGAAATTACCACAGTTCAAGCCAGAAGAAGATCCTGTTCTAAATGATTTTAAAAGAGAAACTATGTTCCACAGACAAGCTCAAGCTTGTGTATTAGATTGCTTCCCAAAATTGAAGGCTATGGGCATGCCTTGTTTAAGACCAGATGATTACTTTGCACAGATGGCAAAGACTGATGATCATATGCAAAAAATTAGGACAAAATTAATGGAGCAGGAAGAGCAGCAAAAACGGAGTGAAAAGGTGAAACAAATAAGGTTACACAAGCAACAAGGCAAGGCAATTGCTAATGAAACTAGAGTTAAGAGAATTGCTGAAAAACGTGAACTTATGAACAACTTGAAGAAAGCCAAGAAGGGCAAGGGAGCTGATCTCAGCTTTTTGGAGAATGGAAAGAAACCTATGAAAACTCTTTCAAATAGTAGGGTGAAGAGGAACGAGAAGTATGGAATGGGTGGCAAGAAGAAGGGATCTAAGCGTAACACCAAGGAGAGTTCTGGTGAATATGGATCAAAGAAGGGTGCACATAATAAAGGCAGTAATAACAAGAGGCCAGGAAAGGGCAGAAGGATGACGCAGAAAAGGAAAGGAAAAAATTAAAATGTTGATTATTATTATTATTTTTTTTAATAAATGTATATTTTCTTTCAATTCTAATAAATGATTAAGCCTTTACGACCTTTAAAACTATGTTTTATTTCTATTTCATTGGTACTTTAAATCATTTTCATATTTACATTGTTAATTATACACTATTTCCAATGTTCTTGCATCAATTAGCGACAAATAATATGAATTTGAAAATTGATAAGAAATGTTTTATAAATTATGCACTTATGTGAAAAAACGTGAGAGAAACGTCAATACTTCCTTAGTTATTACTAAATCGAAAGATTCACAAACGCTACTAGTATATTAATTATTAACAATTATATTTGTATGAAGATGTGAAAAATGTAATATCTTAGTTAATACTTAAAATTAAATAAAAATTCTTAAACAAATATTTAGAGTTAAAATGTAAATGTAAACGTGTTTTAATTAGCGTTTTCGGGAAGTCTATTACTAACAACTCAAAAATAAATAAAACAAGATTGGTTGATTGAAAAGGATTTAAAATTTATTTTTCAGTTTTGTATATTAAAGTTAAATTGATTCTGTAATTATGGATATATTTATATAACATTATATTAAGTAAACATAATCAAATAGTAAAATTAATTAGTGTTTAGTGCATAACCTCGTCAACAATTTTGTATAACTTAGATTAGATTTTGGGCTCTATAAATTTGTCTATTTTAAATCAATAAATTGAATCATTGTCTAAGGCGGCCGTAGCCGTGTGGCTATGGACGCCTGTATCACGAATATCTGACAATATCTGATACGAAAGGGTTTCGATTCTCAAAATCCAACAAAATTTGTGGGTATGCACCAGCATACACAATAAATCCAAGTGGTAGAAAAAAAAATATTGTCTTGAAATTATCCTTAAAATCTAAATAAATTTAAATAACACACTGATCGATACATTTGTTAATAATAATTAAATAAGTATGCATATTTATTAGAAAATTCAAAAAATTAAATAATTTCACTCTGCTCCTCAGTGGCGCCACACTTAATGCTTTCGTAGAACTAAGAATCTGTGACTGCTGCAGATAAGTTTGGAAAAGTTAATTTTAGTTTAAAATGCACGGAGAGCATGCAATTTAAGTTATTTTGAATTCTTCAGTCAGTTCTCGTGTCATTTGTAGTATTTTAAAGCTGCTATAAGCACCTTAGTTTTGTTTTGTTATAGTTGAAGCAGAGACACAATGAAAATCCAAAGTAAGTACACATTTTACAATTCTAACCTATAAATTTAAGCACATTGTTTTGATACATTTAACCTTAAAAATATTTTTTCTAAATAATTTATAATGATTTAAGATGATTATAATGTAATGTTCAATGTTTTTTTTAGAGAGAGAGTCGAACCGTATGCCAGCCAGAAGGCGGTATAAAATTGAGAAGAAAGTCAGACAACATAACAAAAAGATGCGCAGGGCTGACAAAAAGAATCCTGCTAAGAAGAAGCAGCCAATAATTAATGTCCCTAATCATTGTCCTTTCAAAGAAGATATCTTGAAAGAGGTTGAAGCATTAAAGAAACAAAAGGAGGAGGAGAAACAGAAACAAAGGGATCTGGCAAAACTAGAGAGACAGAAGAAGAAGGAAGAGTCAAAAGCAGGCCAAAGCCTTGAAGGATTGGTGGTAAATGCTGAGGCTCGTGGTAAGGTTCATGACACACTAATGCCAGATTCTGAACAGCTTTCTGAACTTAATAAAAATCAAGAGAATTCTCTGAAAGCCTACTACAAGGAATTCAAAAAAGTTATTGATGCTGCTGATGTTATATTGGAAGTGGTCGATTGTCGTGATCCCATGGGTACCAGGTGTATGCAAGTGGAGAAGGCAGTGCAGGAAGCTACTGGAAATAAGAGGCTGGTTATTGTTTTAAATAAGGCCGATTTAGTGCCAAGAGAGAATTTAGATAAGTGGTTGAAGTATATTAGGAAAACGACACCAGCTGTGCCTTTCAAGGCATCGACTCAAAATCAATCTAAGAAATTAGGCCACAAGAAGATGGGCAAATCGACGAGCGCAAATGCCATCCAAGGATCTGCTTGTATCGGAGCTGAGCTACTGATGTCAGTCCTGGCAAATTATTGTAGAAACAAAGGAATTAAAACTTCAATTCGAGTAGGCGTAGTTGGTTTACCAAATGTTGGTAAGAGTTCTTTGATTAACAGTTTGAAGAGGTCGAGGGCTTGCAATGTTGGCGCGACGCCAGGCGTCACAAGGTAATATTATGAAAATTTCGCTTTCATTCAACAATAATGTAATTATTTTTATTTTTAGAGCTATGCAAGAGGTGCAATTGGACTCGAAAATTAAACTGTTGGATTCCCCTGGTATCGTGTTCGCAACTGGAAATGATAGCAGTGCTTCCTTGAGGAACGCTGTTAAGGTTTCGGCGATCGCGGATCCCATCACTCCAGCGAATGCCATACTCCAGAGAGTCAACAAAAAGCAAATGATGGAGATGTATGACATCGTTGACTATACATCGCCTGATGAGTTTTATAACTTAAAAGCCCGAAGCATGGGTAGGTTTAAAAGGGGCGGAATTCCTGATATGGTTGCGGCCGCTAGAGGACTTTTGGAAGACTGGAATAACGGAAAAATCAAATACTACACGATTCCACCTGAGGAGGAACCGAACGTCCACATCAGCGCCGCGATTGTGAAACAGGTAGCGAAAGAATTCAACGTTGACGAGTTTGAGGTGATGGAAACGGAAATGCTGGGAAAATTCGAAGACAAAAAGTACGACGGTCATTTGGTAAAATCTTTGGGCATGTTGGATGATGTCGTAGAAGAAAAGATGGAAGATGATAATAAGGAAGAGGATGAATTGTTGAAGAGCAAAGTCGTAGCCGCTAAGAAAGTGAATAAGAAGAAAGGTGAGGCTCGCATGAAAAAGCAAGATCCCGAAATGGAACTGGAGGGAAACCTGAAATTGAACAAAATCAAGAAGATGGAATTCAAGAAAGCCAAGAAGCAGAAGAATCGCAAGGAGAAGGTTGAGCATCAATTGTCCACTGGATTGGAGAGTTTTTCTATTAAAGGTAACGATGATTATGATTTTGAGGTCGATCATAGTATGGAATAAATATTAATTTGACAATATATTTAAAAGTCGTTTATTTGTGGCCTGTAATCGGGCAAAATTTCCAGCACCTTTTGTCGCCACTTTTTCTTTTTCTCCTCTTTGGCTCTTTCCAGCTGCAAAACCGCTTTCAAAGTTTTCCATTGATAGAAATATTGAACCAATATTCGACTAAGAAAATAGATGAAATTAATTAATGTATATCGCTTATTTACATTTACGCTCACTTTTCGTAATGGTTCATTGCTCTCAGCGATTGACGATACTGATAATAGCTCTCGTTCATCGTCGCTATTTTTAATAATTTAAAGACCCGCAACATTAGATTGTAGCTGTAATAATCTTCTGCAACTTGTAAATTTAACTTAGATAGATGACAATTCTAGAACATAAATTAATTATTTTTCTTATAAAATATATAAATTATAATACTTACTGCAGACAGCATTGAAAACCCTTTTTTAAGTAATAGTGTTTTATAAAAGTTATCGGCTTTACAGATCTTCTCGTTTTTTTCAATTTCAACATTTCTATGCCAACATATTAAAGCGTTTTTCGTTAATTTGTTGGAATAATATTCCTCTGCCATGGACTCGGCCGTATCTCTTAAAATAATAATGATTTTAAAAGCTTTCAATCCACGTTTTAATAATTTCTTCCTGTAATATTTGTTTGCTTTACTGCATCCTTCCAAATATCTCTGCTTATTTAAAGCTCTCAATTTATTTGCCTCTATCTCTTTAAGTCTCTTCAATTTTATAGCTTCCAGTGCGGCCTTCTTCTCTTCCTCATCTTGCACCCTTTTCCTTTCTACAGCCTCCTGTGCAATACGTTTCTTTTCCTCGTCCATAATTCGTTTCTTCTCCAAAATCAATTTTCGCTTAAGTGCCCTCTCTTGCGCTCTCCTTTCCATCTCCCTGACCAACTTCGGCGCTAAATCGGCTTGTATTTCTATTACCTCTTCCACAGTTTTACAAATTGTGCCTAATTTAGTTTTCGTTGTTTTCTTCATATTAGTGTAGAACTCCTGCAACTCATCTTTGGACTCTTTGATTGATTTCTGAAGAGACTCGCACATTTTTCCGTATTTTAGTTCCTCGATCACTTTCTCTTGCTCTAGCAGTTTAGCTTTCTGTTCCATAATCATGTATTTCTGTGCGACGTAGCGATTTTTCAATATCTGGGGAGCTTTTACGTTTTCAACGTTAACTTTTTTAACTTTTTCCTCCTTACATTTGAGATTCTCGATAAACTTATCCAACTTCTCGTCAAAGTTTTCAATCGGTTTTTTCTTTTCTCGTGTCTTGCCTCTCCACTTTTGGAAGCACTTGCGAAGAATTTCATCTCGCTTGATGTGTTTTACAGTCATCTCAACATTGATCTCATTCATTTCAATCAACAACTGTTTTCTATTCATTAATTGGATACCGTACATAGCCAGATCTTCACTTTGAGTCGGAATGAATTCTGAAACGGTATGCTCTTCGATATTTGGCGGTGCCAAGTGTTTAACATCTTCGTATAAATCGCGTAAAGTAGAATTTACTATTTTCTCGAACGGTTCTTCAAGCGTCAATCTGTAAAGCAATTAATTAAATGAGAAAGACAATAGAAAATACTACCTTTTAGTCTCAGCCATTTTTGTACCGTATCGATTTTTCTTCATGCATATGTTGTTTGTCAAGTTGTTTGCTTTTGTTACCATAGCAAAGTTGCAGACATATCGCGCTATCTTATCTTTCTAGGCAATTAAAAATAAATCTTCAGATATGGTTGCCCACTTAAACAGTTTGCGTAAACAGGAAAGTTTCAAGAAGATTATGAGTATCTTGGAGCGACCGACGCTAACAGCACGTTCATTAGTGCTATTAAGAAAATTAATCCCAGAAACGATTGAGTTCAATTAATTCGTCTTTGCAAAGTGGAATTAATTCAGTGAGTGTATATAAAGACGCTATTCAATTTACGTGCGGATTGAAGTCGTTGATCATGACAGGATTAGTGCGGTTGTTATTGTTTCTTTGCTTTGCATCCATCTGCAAGAATGCATGGTGCGATTATGGTCATCGCCGTGATGAGATTATCGCCAATGAGAAGCATATGGCTGTTGGGGGAAAAGTGAAACTGACCAAAGAAGAGAGTATCGTTAATGACCAGTTGCTAAATATGAAGCAATCAGAGTTTCAACACTTTGAGGTGCCCGTGACATTTCCGCAACTAAAATGGAAATTGGAGGACTCCAAGGTATTGCATTTCATCAAGGATTTACCTAAAGGAGCATCTTTGCATAATCATATGCTGGCAGCCACCAGCTTGGATTATCTGATACAAAACATAACATATAGAGATAATTTGTATGCGTGTGAGAACTTCAATGAGAATAAATTCAAATTGAAATTTTTCCAAGTCCCTAACAGCGATTGCAACTGGAAATCCGTCGCCGAATTGCGAAGAACCAATAAAAACTACGATGCCTATCTAGTGGAGAAATTGAGTATTGATAGTCCTAAGAGCAGCAGAGAAGCAGCTCAAAAGTTGAGCACTTATTTTACTGCCGTCTTCGACATGTTGACCTATCGCCAAGTTTTTGAAGAATACTTTTACCAAGCAATGATGGAATTGTACGAAGATAAAGTTATCTATGCAGAATTCCGTGGTGTCTTTATGGAGCTATACGAATTGAACGGAACAGTTTGGGATCCGATGACTTCATTGAGAATCATGCAGAACACCGTGCAAAAATTTGTAACGGACAGCAATGGCAAGTTCTTAGGTGCCAAGTATATATTTGCTGTATACAGGAAAATCTCAAGAGATAAACTGCTCGAGTATAAGATGCAGCTGAACGAAGCCGTCATGAGATATCCAAACTTCATAGCAGGCTTTGATCTGATAGGTTACGAAGACGCGGGTTGGCCTCTGAAGAATTTCACAAGAGAATTGAAGAATCCCAGTGTGCCTTACTACTTCCATGCAGGAGAGACTAACTGGTATGGTAACGAGGCTGATAACAATATACTGGATGCAATTTTGTTAGGTGCGAAGAGATTGGGACATGCTTTCTCCCTCGCCAAACATCCGAGACTCATGCAGATGGTCAAGCAGGAACACATTGGCTTGGAAATATCGCCGATATCAAATCAAATGTTGGGTTTCATATCGGATTTCCGTAATCATCCTGGAGCTGTCTATATTGCGAATGGTTTGCCTGTTATCATATGCAACGACGATCCAACCCTTTGGAAAACGAAATCTTTGCTATACGACTGGTACATAGTTTTCATGGCTATGACGAACAAGGATGCTGGCATGGAAACTCTGAAGGAATTTGCTTTGAACTCTCTGTACCATAGCTCATTGAAGGGATCTGAGAAAACTAGAGCGCTGAAGATATTCGACGATCAATGGCAGCAGTTTGTACAGCAATGGTTGCGCATGTTTTCAGCAATCCTATGGATGTTTAAAATGTAAAATAATGTGATTTTAATTTCCTATATTAATGCTAGCAATAAAAGATCTTTTTGAGAGAATAGTATTTGTTATTTTGGTGGCCTATATTACCATTTATTTACAGAGGGCGCTGATGATTTGGTATACTGTAGCCATCTGATTTTAAGAATACGTTCCAGTCTTATTTTTCATAACCTCGAAATAATTAACAACTACATATTAAAGCCTGGTTTTGAAATATCTAAGAGATGGATGAGGTAGAGAAGTTAGAGCACCTGTCGCTGGTGTCCAAAGTTTGCACAGAATTGGAAAATCATTTAGGAATTAATGATAAAGATTTAGGTAAGTCTAGTTACTTATTTCTAGCTTCATGCTTGACTAATAGAACTTTGTTGTTGTTTATCTAGCTGAATTTATTATACACCTTGCAAACAAGAATACAACCCAAGATGCTTTTAAAAAAGTCTTATTGGAAAATGGGGCTGAATTCTCAGATTCCTTCATTGCAAATTTGCTGAGAATTATTCAGCATATGAAACCATCCAGAAGCAGCAGTAGCTATGACACAGGCAAAGAAAAGCCAAATGATGAATTATCAGTGAAGTTTCCTGGCCTAGCCTTACCTAATGAAACACAAAAATCTATTTTTGAGAAACATGGTGTACCTTGTACAGAAGATAAAGAAGTGGTTGATGACTTAATGGCTCAATTTGAAGCAAATGCACCAAGTGGTCACACTGCAGAGACACCAAGCAGGGAGAAGAGGAGGAGAAGTAGGTCAAAGTCCAAGGAAAAGAGGAGGAGGAGATCCCCAGATAGATCTAAACATCGATCATCTAGAAGATCCACTTCCAGATCAAGAAGATCTAGATCCAGGTCAAGGAACAGAAGGAGATCAAGGTCTAGATCTAGGTCTAGGAATAGGAGACATGAAAGAAGTGAAAGAAGGAGGTCTCCAGAGAAGAGAAGGAGGTCCCGTTCAAAGGTTAGGCAGCAGAGGCATGAAAGCCCAGAGCTAGAGGATGATCCTGTTGTAGGAAAGGTTTACAATGGAAAGGTTGCAAATACTGTACCATTTGGTTGCTTTGTTCAACTGGAAGGTTTGAGGAAGAGGTGGGAAGGTTT
Source organism: Nicrophorus vespilloides (assembly GCF_001412225.1). Lineage (NCBI taxonomy): Eukaryota > Metazoa > Arthropoda > Insecta > Coleoptera > Silphidae > Nicrophorus > Nicrophorus vespilloides. Next base: position 243,057 of record NW_017100103.1, on the reverse strand, counting down.
GGTGCATATTTCACAACTTAGAGCCGAAGGCAGAGTGACAAATGTTACTGAAGTAGTTTCAAGAGGAAATCGAGTGAAAGTAAAGGTGCTTTCAATTACCGGTCAAAAGGTGTCTTTATCCATGAAAGACGTTTGTCAAACAACCGGAATTGACCTAAATCCTACTATTACCTCTATCCGCGATCAGGAGTTTAAAGACAGAAATCCCGACAGGCCCATGAATAATAGCACATCAGTTCTTCGGCTACCAATGAATACCGAAGAAAATGAGGAGGATTCCAGGAAACGGGTGACACGTATCTCTAGTCCAGAGAGATGGGAAATTAAGCAGGTATGTATCTTATTAATTTGATTGTTGAATTTATAATAATTAATTTTCATTTAGATGATATCGTCAGGCTGTATAGATAAAAGCGAGTTACCAGATTTCGACGAAGACACTGGGTTACTGCCCAAAGAAGAGGATGGCGGCGAGGCCGATATAGAAATTGAGCTTGTGGAGGATGAACCTCCATTCTTAAACGGCCATGGTCGAGCTATGCATGATTTGAGCCCGGTGAGAATCGTGAAAAATCCAGATGGAAGTTTAGCTCAAGCTGCTATGATGCAATCCGCCTTGGCGAAGGAGAGGAGAGAGCAGAAAATGATACAAAGAGAGCAAGAAGTGGATTCTCAGCCCAGTGGAAAGGGAAAAAACTGGATTGATCCATTACCGGAAGGTATATTATCACATCGTAATTATTTAATAATATTATTATAACGTTAATACTTTCAGATGATAATAAAGCGTCAATTTCTAACATCAGAGGGATTGGGTTGCAATCGCAAGATTTACCGGAGTGGAAAAAACACGTTATTGGTGGCAAGAAGACTTCGTTTGGAAAGAAGACAAATTTGACTATATTGGAGCAGAGACAATCTCTTCCGATTTATAAATTACGAGAGGAATTGATTAAGGTACGTTCTCATTTTTATTTTATTCAAAATATTGTTTTGATTTTATTGTTTTTTTTTTGTAGGCGGTAACTGATAATCAAATTTTAATTGTAATTGGAGAAACTGGTTCCGGGAAGACTACACAGATCACGCAGTATTTGGCTGAAGCCGGGTTAACGACGAGGGGAAAGATTGGGTGCACGCAACCTAGGCGTGTAGCTGCAATGTCCGTGGCTAAGCGTGTTGCTGAAGAATTTGGTTGTCGTCTTGGACAGGAGGTCGGATATACGATTCGTTTCGAGGACTGCACGAGTCCTGAAACTATCATCAAATACATGACGGACGGTATGTTACTGCGAGAATGTCTCATGGACTTAGATTTGAAGAATTACTCGTTGATCATGTTGGATGAGGCTCACGAACGTACCATCCACACGGACGTATTGTTCGGACTTCTCAAGCAAGCCGTCACCAAACGTCCCGAATTAAAGTTGATAGTAACATCTGCAACACTGGATGCTGTCAAGTTTTCGCAATACTTCTTCGAAGCTCCAATTTTCACCATCCCCGGTCGTACTTTCCCTGTGGAAGTTCTGTACACCAAAGAACCGGAAACTGACTATTTGGATGCCAGTTTAATAACAGTAATGCAAATACATTTGCGTGAACCTCCTGGGGATGTCTTGCTCTTCTTGACAGGTCAGGAGGAGATTGACACGGCCTGTGAAATATTATACGAGAGGATGAAGTCACTTGGACCCGATGTACCGGAATTGATTATACTGCCGGTGTATTCCGCTTTACCATCTGATATGCAGACAAGAATTTTCGATCCTGCACCTCCGGGAAGTCGTAAAGTTGTAATCGCAACGAATATTGCTGAAACCTCTCTTACTATCGACGGTATTTTCTACGTTGTGGATCCTGGATTTGTCAAACAGAAAGTGTACAACTCAAAAACCGGCATGGATTCTTTGGTGGTAACACCGATTTCTCAGGCTCAAGCTAAACAGAGAGCAGGAAGAGCAGGCAGGACTGGACCAGGAAAATGCTACCGTTTGTATACCGAACGTGCCTACAGAGATGAGATGTTGCCGACCCCTGTACCAGAAATTCAAAGAACTAATTTAGCTACCACCGTTTTACAACTGAAGACGATGGGGATTAACGATTTGCTGCACTTCGATTTCATGGACGCACCTCCGGTTGAGTCGCTAATTATGGCTTTAGAACAACTGCATTCGCTTTCCGCCTTGGACGATGAAGGATTACTGACGCGACTTGGTAGAAGAATGGCCGAATTTCCTCTGGAACCCAACCTCTCGAAGATGTTGATCATGTCGGTGGCACTTCAGTGCTCTGATGAGATTCTGACAATAGTCAGTATGCTTTCTATACAGAACGTGTTTTACAGACCTAAAGATAAGCAGGCCGTAGCGGATCAAAAGAAGGCGAAGTTTAATCAGCCCGAGGGAGACCATCTCACTTTGCTCGCGGTATACAACAGTTGGAAGAACAACAAGTTCTCAAACGCGTGGTGTTACGAGAATTTCGTGCAGATCAGGACACTGAAAAGAGCACAGGATGTTAGGAAACAGCTGCTGGGCATCATGGACAGACACAAATTGGACGTGGTGTCTGCGGACAGAAACACCGTAAGGATACAGAAGGCTGTGTGTTCCGGTTTCTTTAGGAACGCGGCCAAAAAGGATCCTCAGGAAGGTTACAGGACTTTAGTAGACAGCCAAGTAGTTTACATCCATCCTTCCAGCGCATTGTTCAATAGACAACCTGAATGGTAAGTAACCCATATACAAACTTTCTTCAAATATAATAATATCCTTTAAATTTCGTTCAACAGGGTTATTTATCACGAGTTAGTGCAGACCACCAAGGAGTATATGCGCGAAGTAACAGCGATAGATCCCAAGTGGCTGGTAGAGTTCGCACCGGCCTTCTTCAAATTCTCCGATCCCACCAAGCTCAGCAAATTCAAGAAGAACCAAAGGCTTGAACCTCTCTATAACAAATACGAGGAACCGAACGCTTGGAGGATATCGCGCGTTCGCCGTAGGAGAAATTAAAGTAGAAATTAAGTGTCTTGTTGGATTATTGACACAAACAAAAGACATTACAGGTTACAAAAAAGAAATATATCCATATAAAACAAACTTTTCAACTTGAATCTGAACTGTGTTGTAGTTCATTTAAAATTTTGATGAAAAGCATTTCATTAACATTTAACTTTGTATATTCAGTTGCCTAAATGAGAATATATAATTGATCCGGACGATTTACAATTTAAATAGGCTCCAATTAAATGTAATTATTCCGAGACCACTCAAAAATAAAATATGCTTATTATTAGAAGCCATAAATTTAAAATGCTTCTGTATTTCCCAAACATGTTGCTGAATAATGAATATTTAATATCAAACTGATTATAAAGTATTCTAATATTAATAATTTAATGAATATAGAATGATAATTTCAGATAAAACAATAAAATTTATTTGTCATCGGCTTTGCTGAGAAACAAAGCATATCTTTATTAGTTGGTTGTGAATTATATTGAAATAAATTTACAGGAAATATAATGTATGTATATTAAGTGGTTTATAATTCATTTGGAAAAAATATGTTAGGTGTATTTCGTGGAATCACGATGTGGATCGAGTTCGGAACTTAATTATCGCGGCATTTAGGTTTTCGGGTTCGATCGAGACGTGCGTGGCTTTAAATATCTAGAATGGATCAAATTCCGTCTGCATACACAAAGTATGCGTGTGCGTGCGAGAGAGAAAGAGATAGACTTGCACGGAAATGAGCAATTAAAGTTTAATACCGCAGATCATGGTTGTTTTTTTTAGTTATTTTACAGGTGTTGTAAATATTTATGTATATTTATTAATATGTATTTATTTTTGTAGGTGTATTGTTAAAATGATCTAAGGATATTTTTTTAAAAATATTGTTATGAAAATACGCGTTAAGATGCACCTGGCTACAGGTATTAGAATGAGAGTAATAGAACTACAAATTGGAATTGGTTGCGTTCATTTTTTTTGTAGGTGTTTTATTAGGTCTGCGTAATTCAAAAACTGGCGACTGCAATTTGGGGAATGGGTTCATGGTTCAATTCAGTGCGGAGAACGGGGACACCGTTTATGTAATTTAAATAGAGGAGACGAAACTGAAAAAGAAAAGGAGCGATAGAACGAATACTCGGAGAAAACAAGATGATATCCATCATATCATCCGCATGCATTTCGAGCGTGTGTGCGAGTTTATATAAAATAAATTTCAATGCGAAAAGGAGGAAGAAGAGGATGGAAAAAAAGAAGGGAAGAAAAAAAATGTGTTGCAGCAGCATGCCTGAATTAGTGGCTAGTGGCTAGCGAATGATTTCTCTGCGTGGAATGTTTTCTGCCGTCAGCGATGGAATGTAGCCTCTAACTCAGGTACACTCGACTCGGCTGAGGGGAGCGGACGCGTGAGTGCGAAAGAGCGAGAGAGAGATAGCTAGAAGAGTGATGGCTTTTAAGTACAGTCGGTGGTTCTAGGTGAGGTACATACGGAGACCATTGCATTGTCGAGTAGACCAGAAGCGGAGTGGAAGTTATTGGCACCAGTCCGGCGAGAAGTGAGCTTGGTCCGCCGCATTCCGATGATGCTTGCTGCGTGGATTGTACCTGACCGCAGTAAAACTGTTGAGGGATTTCAGTTGAAAAATATCTTGGCCGGTGGAAGGATATCTCATAAACACTCGCACTGATTACCGGACGGACACGTGAATCAATCGTCCCAAATTTTTTTTTACTACCTCCACCAACGTCTTCGCCGCCTCCGTTGACCCTAACGTTGTCACCATCCTCACCACCATCATCATCAAAGTTGTTATTGTTTCTGTTTGTTGTTATTGTTGTTTCGCTATTGCAATTAGACCATTAACTGGATTCCGGAATTCCTCGCTCGGAGTTACAACAGTTGCGCGCATTCGCACATACACACACCCTTGCTCCTCATTCTTGTGTGAGGATATATTTCCCCGAAAAGCTGCGCTCCAGTTCGTATCGCAACCTTTTGCCGAAGACACGGACGGGCTCGTTTAAAAAGCTAGGCGCGGAAAAGTTGGTGGTTTGTTGTTCTCGGCCATAGAAGAGGCATCGTCGTCGGAGGGTATCGGTATCGAGAGCACCGAGATAACTATGGTTCGGTAGCCGCTTGGATTTTTAATTTAAAACACATGGTGAGTGGTTTGTTTGTTCTTGTTTCTTTTTAAAATTCTCTACGAAGCGCACTCGATGTGCATGTATCCCAAATGCGCGTCGCGCGAATCCGAAATGTGGTATTGGTGAATGTGTGCTAATTTGTCTTTATTTATTTACTTCTTTCCACTCTGCATGGACGATGATTGTGATGATGTTGATGAATCGGATGCATGCACAGCCGATGATGCCTTTGCGTTGCGGAATGCAGATGCGTAACGACATCACCTTGGAATCGCATCCCATTATCATCATCATCCATGCATACAATAAACTATTTTTGCGTCGCATTTATAACCATTCCTGGACGAAAACTCTAATTGTTATTCATATTCTTAAATAACTTTCCGGCGACTATAACTTTCCGGCGACCTCTAAAAAATTACAATTTTGTAGTTTGAATTTTAATAAATTAGAAACAATAGCAGGTCCTAACAATATTTTTATTTTCCTATTATTTTTAAAACTTTATTTAATATTATTATGTAACTGCTGCACTAAATGTTATTATATACAACATTACAGCAACATAACATAAATTAATGCATTTTCTTTGAATCAATTATTAATTTTATCATTAAAACATTTAATTATCTTTTATATGCATATTGAAGTTATTTTTATAATTTTTCAGTAAATAGTTGTAACATTTCTTTGAATGTAAATTCGACATTCTGATGATTAAATTTTAGAACATAAGTAACAATCGACATTGAACTTCATATTCAACATTATTATGTCACGCGAATTCAATTATTGATTGGTATAATCTAAAATTCATATATTTTTTTATAGACATTATTTTTATATGTATCAATTTGCAATTTTAACAATTAAAAAAGTTAAGTCAATGAAAAATTAAAAGTAATTACAATTATTTTCAATATTATAATAGCAATTAATCGACTCAAAATTATTATGTTTCAAGAATGTAATTATTGATTGCAAATACTTATTATATTTTTATATTCAATTACATGTGAATGTTTGAAATAGAAAATCAAAATCAGTTAATTTATCTCATATAATCAACTTTAAGTTTAATAAACAATACTAAAAAAAAAGTTTGCAAATGTGACTGTGATAATATTTAAAGAGGAATTAGGAATCAACATAAAGTTTATAATTGGGACAGATGCGAAATAATTGTACTTTGCGAATTAAATCTTGAGGTATATTCCCATGAAAATAACAGTTATTGGAGACAATGGGGAATCCAAGCGGCAGGTAGAAACTGAATAAAGAGAGTAAACATAATAGAAAATTATCCAAAGTGTAATGATAATGAATCTTAGGATGTAGCTTAACATTTGGATGGGAAATTGCATAATTGAGTAGCTGTAAATGAATTAAATTTCGATTAATGAAAAAGTTGCGTTGGTTGTTTGCAATATTTGAGTTGGATATATTTTTTATAAGTTTATAAAGACAATAAGCATAATAGAAAACTACCCATAATGTAATGGTAATGAATCCAAGAACTGTACGTGTGTAGATTGAATAAAATTTAGATTACTATAATATTTGGATGGGAAATTGCATAATCCAGTTCCAGTTCATTGCGATGCATGATTACACAATTTGATGTTCCCAAAGATATTATGTCTTATAATACGCATCATCCAAACTAGTGGCTTATTTACTGATAGACGAAATTTGATTTAAACGTCGAGTGTAGGCGTTAAGGAATGCATTATGATTACAAAAGTTGCGTTGGTAATGGTAATAAAAACGCAAATGCTATTGCTGTTGATGTGGTGTAGTATTCAGCAGTAGTAACTTTTCCTGGGCAACTTTCTATCGTACGTTTATGTAGTGTATCTATTGGTCACGTAGCGCGAATGAAATTTTTGTGAATGAAAGTTGGACTGTACGGCGCCGATTTGGAAGTTACGGCACGTGCATCTTTCCTTCCTCTCTTTTCCTTTTCTTCCCCCCATTCTTTTACCTTTGCCGAAGAGGTCAAAACATTCGCAAAACCGCGAGGATGATATAACACGTTGCAACCCGAAAAAGGTAAATAATGATGATGCGTGTGTTCTGATGTTGTTGCCTCTGCTGAGACGACGGCGACGAGCTTGGCGCGCGCAATCAAATTGTTTACGTTTTTGAGACCCAGAAGGTCGTCTGCATTCCGATCTCTCCGCCAAACTGCGCTGCTGCACTGCACTGCACCAACCGATGCAAGGTAATGCGAGGAACTCTTAAGGTGACCAACCACGCTAAATTTCTGCAAGCTTTTGCTATCGTTTGAAATGCAACACATTTTTTTTAGTAAAGAAGAAAAAAGGGTTATAATCAAACATTAGCGAATGTTCACTGATGTTCTAAGCTTATTCAGTAGACAACTAAAATCGACGAGAAAACTTATGCTTATTCACAATTTATATTTTATTGAAAAACTGGTCAGAAACAGCGACAAATCTTTACAAACTCAATGTTTTCACGTATAAACATTGGTAATCAGTAATAAAACGCCCTTATTCTTTTTAATATTATAGTTCCTTTGACACACGTATCTGTTCAACATAGCACAAGATTTAATATTGTTAAAAAAAAGTATGACAATTTACTCAGTGGTCAAGTTTTGAGTGGATACGACAATAGTTCATCATCAAATGTTAGCAACATTTGTATGTTTTCTTAATATTTGTACAACGAAGCACATATTTATATAATAAATACATTGTAATTAGATACATAAAATCGAACATTTTGAAATATTAAAAGTACTGCATAAACTACGCAAACAACTTTAATATTTTGAAAAACGATAATTGTTCGATAACAAATACAAAATTTGTCAGATTTTACTCTTCACAGTCAACATGGTATCAATATGAAATATGTATTGTATATATAAAATATTTTGTGCAAATTTACACAATTATATACTATATGTATTTATTTAATGTATGAACATTGGATATGAATTTCTCTAAAATTAAGGTTTATAAATTAATAATATTAACGAATAATCTCGAATTACAGTAATTGAGCCCAAAAACAACAATATTTTGTTCAAATTTAGTAAATAAACTGATAAAATTCAATTATTACCATGTCCTCAAATAATCTTAACATTTATTAAAAATTAGTTAGTATTTTAAGAAGAACACAATTTGCAGTATTTGTGTAGGAGATGCAAATGTATCCAAATCATTTTACACTTGAAATATGTTCAATGAAAACGCGCGAAAGTTATAAAAGTAATTTCTTGCATTTTTTGTAGTTATGATACATATCACACATTTAATTATTTATTTAAATTGAACATAATTTATTTATTGTGATAAATGTAACAAATATAGAACAAATTTAAATATTTTTGTAAAAATAAATTTAAAAAAAATTTGTTAATAAGAAACACACATTTGTTTTGTAATCATTGTAGCAATTTCTAGAAAATTAAGTGGAGAAAAGTTCAGACTAAAAATATTAGAAGAAAAAAAAAAGAAGTTGTTTAAAAATTATTTCAAATGTTTCTCTTAAGATAAGTTGATACAAGTATTATTGTATTATATTACAATTCTCCGGAAAAAAAATAACGACTCCACTTATGCAAGTTAATGTTACCAAACTCATTAAAAGTATTTATTTAAAGTTAGTTTAGTGTTAGTGAACATTTGAGTAAAGTTTACTTCGAGTCGAATTTTGATAAAAAAAAAACATTTCTTCCAAGATTGAGAAGGTCTGTTAAGGGAGAAGGGTTGATGATTGATTTTTATTTGATTTTTGTTGTTGTTGTTTCAGGTGAGACGCGGCGAGGAGCCCCGGTTAGAGATGGTGGGGTCATGCGTGCCGGGCTGTGCACGGTGAGCGCCCCTCTGGCCGCGTGCAGCCCAGCCGCCGGCGCGCTCCCACCGGCCGCCCGCTTCCTCGCACTCCACCTCCTCCATCAGCAGACACTCTACTTCATCGTCCAGGCCAAATCCCGGGTTCGGGAACTCTACCACCAGACATGCCTCCACTTCGGCCATCAGGGCATGCTAGACACGGACCTCTTCGGACTTGCCCTCATATGCGGTAAGAAGAAACACGCGCGCGTTCTTCACAAACCCCCAGGACCGGTTCCATCCTCCACCATTCTTGCAACCGGTCCTCCCGACCCAACACAATTTGTTTAAACAAAAATGCAATTTAAATTCTCTACCACTGATTCACTACCTACCTACCTACCCACATATCTACCTACCTACCTACTTACATACCTCCACCTCTCTCTCTCTCTCTGTCATTCACTCACTCTATGCGTCGGTTCCGCTTCGTTTGCCATTAGACAGACGCTTTTCTTTCCTCTACCACTTCTCCGCCACTGCTCTTCTTGACCAGTAACAACCGGCGTTTAATGGTATTTAATGTTGTCGTTTTTGCTATGCGCACTCTTCCTTTTCGGTTTTTCGCTCGGCCGTCTTCTGAATCGGAATTTGGAGCGCTCTTGTTTTGGTCGCTCTCTTCTCAATGGAATTAAAAAACAAACCATTATTATATATTCCACTTTGCTTGGCGGCAAAACCGAGTTTTCCTTCTCCACTTCTGTTTTCATCTTTCTCTTATTTTTATCCTCATCTTCAGCCTCCTTCTTCTCATTCACCTACAATAATAAGGCTATCAAATATTAATTAAATTTTTATGACGACGACGCTAATTAATGTGTATATCCTGTCTGCATATCATTTTTACTGTTTCGGCTTTAATTGGGTTTACAAGACCTAATGCTTTTTTTATCAATCATCAATTATTTTCTTCTTTAAAAGAATACTATTTACAATCTATAATTAATGAACATTCCAGAAAAATAATTTATCTTAGAATTGATCTTAGGTAGATCTAATCTTGAAACATATTACTCTATTTTCCATCTGCTACTGTTTCTTTGCTTCTTCTACAGGTTTCAATCTGTAATACCTCTCATACTCCTGCTTTGATTAGTCTGGATTCACTATAGTCCATTTTGAACATTTCTAAATAAATTTTAATTGAGTTAAATATAAATAAATCCCAAAAAAAATTATTTTTTATCCATAAATTATCGATTTTTTCAATATTTAAGTCAATATTTAAGATTCAGTTAAGTATAATTTAATTGTAACGCAATATTTGTAATAGAATCTAAATAAAAATGAATAAAATGTTCAAAAACTAACCAATAAGATTTAAAAGCAAAATTAATGTAAATAAATCAGTTCAGAAGATAAACTAAAGAGTAAAAAGAAGGAGAAATAAACAAATAAATTGAAAACAAATAAAATCTATTGGTTAATTAGCAATAAGAAACTTCTTAAGTAACTTTAAATTAACACATTTAAACACAAATACAAAATATAGAGATTTTGATATAAAAAATTGTAATAATGTTTGAAATTATTAGATGTTCTTTATTTATTAAAAGAAAGTATCAAGTGTGGATTGCTTTGTGTGTCTGTTTTCTGTGTCGTACGAAAGTCTTGATTCATGTAAATGTAATCTCGAAGTCGACATGCGGGCGCCATTGATTGAGACCCGAGGCCTAAATTAATTCATCGCGATTTAAAATTTATTGTAATTAATTTATATATTTCCTAGTGATTTGCATAAATCCGATCTCAATATCGATCCAATAAATAATCGACGAGAATTTATAAAAAAAAAAGCATGTCTGCATACTAAATTGTCTGCCTTTTTTTCCCCGTTCTCTATCAATTTTTACTATAAAAATAAATAATAATATTTTTCCTTAAAACTGTTACACAATATCACAAATAATTATATTTATAGAAGTGTGAAATAAAAATAAACGTTATTAAATATTTGTTTGATGTATCTATAATTGCAATTTAAATTAATTAAACATTAAGATAAATAATCAGCGTGAATTCATAATTACATACAATAAACTACATTCATATTTATCATCGGATTTTTTTCCGTTCACGAATATTTGGTGTTATTTTTTTTTTGGTTTGACAAGCAATTCATTTTAATTACAAGTTTTTTTTAATTTCTCGCATTTTCAATTAACGGATTTTTTTTCGATGTTTATTGTTTGTTAAAAATATAATCGTGTAATTTATTAAAGTATTTGTTTAATGTTTCTGTAATTGCAATTAATTTTTAATTTGATATTAATGTATTATTTTGTAATGTGTAGTTCGGGTCATAACTGTATCGTAAAGCTGCCAGCGAGTAGTAAATTCTATTCATTGTTAATCGTGCACTGATCGTGTAAAATTATCATGTGAAATTACTTGGATATTGAAATATGAGTTGATAGATTTTGCAGTAGATTTATGAATTGAACTGGTACAGTTTCTAAAGTGAAAATATATAATTATATTAATTGTAGTAAGTAAAAATTTCAAATTATTTTGGTTTAAATTATTTTTATCCTAAATTTTTGGATATTATTTATACACATTTTAAAAATTATCAACGGTTTTGATTTTATATTTGTTATATTTCTGTTTATTATAAATAGATATTTAATGATTCATATTTCTATTGTATTAAAAAAAAACTATTTGATCCTTGGCGGTTTTTCGCTACTCGAGTTCTTGTGGATATAGTGAATTTCTTAATATGTGTGTGCTGTACATGTTTCATTTGGTATACTTTTCGCTTGGATTGTACCCACCGGGCTGGGCGCATTCCCCAACTATACAAATGACTCCGGGTATGCGAGTGTGTGAGTGCGCGCGCACTCCTCGCGCTCGCTTACCTTTCCTTCTTTCCACACAGCCCATGCATAGTCAGCCAACAGCTACCTGTCTTGACCACTGCTCTGCATTGTACTAATTTTTTTCTTTTTTCTTCTCCTTCATCTTCTTCTTCACCATCACCATCTTCCTCTTTCAATTCCGATGCATCTGTTTGTAAGTTTACACTCTCCATCTCCGTTGCTCCATTCCGATCTCTCTGCATATTTAAACCGTCCATCCGGAGCAGAACACGCTTCATTTCGTCCCAAAGATAAATGTCTATATGCACAAGAGAGAGAGAGAGAGAAGTCCTCTTAATTACAAGGACCGGACGAAGAAGAATCAAAATTCTGTCCTCCCATCCCCATTCCGGCAAGACGAGGGATGAGCGCTCTTCAAACGTGCATCTCAAAAATATTAAAGAAAAAATCCTAAAAGGAGTCGCCATCCGTCGCATCGTTTTGGAGGGAAATCTCTCCAGATCTCTGAGAATGTAAAGTGCGAGAGGCTCTCGTCGCGATGAGCCTATATGGTAGATGATGGTAGAGTCCTGAAGAGGGAGAGAAGAGGACGTGAAGCAGAAGAGGAGATGGTACAGTTGGTCGAGTGAGTGTACAAGTCGTGGCGTGGAATGCCGACCGGCGCTGCAACATTCCATCGGTCCAAACCCCTCGCAGCCAGCAGCAGCAGCCGTCGCCGTCGCCCTTTCATTTCCCCTCGCCTCACATTCCAACCACCGGTCTCCTCCTTCTCCTTTCTTTCACTAATCATGTCTTCTCATTTCCATCATTTCTCATTTCCCTCGCTTCTTCCATCTCTCCTCTACATCAGCCCCATTCTCTAATCATACCGCCGCCACTATTACTACTACTACCATCGCTACTATATTACTATGCTAATCCATGTGCTAAGAATTCTTTCACAGTTTTGCAAAATACAAATAGAACTTAACGTTACTTCAGAATCAAACATGTAGTTAAGTAGTACGGATAGAGAGCTTAGAAGTTTCACGACAAAATATTTATATGCAGTTATTACTTAAAATAAAATATTTTTTACTTCATAAATAATATCCTTACGAACTATAACTATATCGATGGTTTTCTAAAAACTTTCTCAGTTAATTAATTTTGTAATTAATATTTACCCATTGGTGATTTTACTTTTAGTGACAATATAATATATCTCGAAAATCTTTCATAACTTTGTACAAGAAATATAACATTAAGATTCAGTTTGAATTTACATATTATGTGGATCTAATTCTTTAATTAAATATTAAAGTAGCACGATACTGAAAAATTTATTCCTGCTCTTAAAAATAAAGGAAGTATGCTACTCATTGTAAATCTTCTTGTAATTTGTTGTTTTTGAGGAAAGATGTTCAATGAGCTAATATCTAAATGTCAGTATGTAGTGATTGTATTTTTCACAAAATTACTTTATTTCTATTGATTATATGCTTACATGGTTCTTATATGCTAATTTTGTGTGTAACTTTCTTGCGAACTAATGCGTAGCCAGTGTTCAATTAAATGTGCTTATGTATATATAATAACGTATTTGTTTGGATTTTATTACAGATGGAGAGTACCTGTTTGCAGAGCCAGATAGCAAATTATCGAAGTATGCACCTAAGAGTTGGAGGTCCTCGCACAGCCATGGGCTGGACGCGAACGGACGTCCGGCATTGGCCTTCTACTTCCGCGTCCAGTTCTATGTGGACAGTCCTCTGCTGCTGCGGGACGAGACGACGCGCCAACATTACTACCTCCAGCTGCGGCTCAACGCGTCGTCGGCGGCGGCCGGGGAGCACTCAGTGCGGCTGGCCGCACTGGCCCTGCAGACCGATCTTGGCGATCGCAACGAAACATCAACAACCTACAGACCGGAGGATTACGTCCCTCCGACAATGCGGGAACCAGCGGTGCTGCGCGCCCTCGAGTCGGCCCATCAGGCCCTCAGGAACGTAACCAAGACGGAGGCGCGGACGCGATTCATCGCAGAGGCGTGTCTGCTGCAGGACCAGCCTATCAACGCGCACCTCTTCCGGTTGCGCGCCTCCAAGACGGAGACGTCTCCCGGCTCGCTCATGCTGGCCGTGTGCGCCAGGGGATTGAGGGTATGCCCTGACAACAATCCGCCTTCAATGTTCCTCTGGAGTTCCATAGGAAAGCTGAGCTTCGAGCGTAAGAAATTCGAGATCCGCACTGGTCATGAAAAGCTAACGCTGTACACCAGTAGCGACGAGAAGAGCCGACTCCTGTTAGCTCTGTGCAAAGCAGCTCATCAATTTAGCATGGCCGTGGCGCCACGGCTGAACGAGGCGAAGCGCGAGGAGGAGGAACGACAGAGGTGGAGTTGCGAACAGCGCATCTCCGTCATATCAAGTACCTCTTCGAACACGACTTCGGGTATAGTGAGCGATAGGGTTCATTCGGAGGATGAGTTAGAGATCATGATCACAAGTCCTCCGGCACAATCCACCGAGAGCCTGGCGTTGGCACATTTGTTGGACAGCGCTCCAGCTAGCAGCAGGACATCGAACGCTTCGGCCACAGTGCCACTACTATCGCACACTGTACTTGCTATTGCGGACGTCGAAGAACCGGACAACGTGAAGATCGGGACGTGCAGTGATAGTTCGACGAAGACAACAGCCAAGTTCGCCAACGGCTCGCAATGCAGCTCATCTTGCAGCACGGTCGTTGTAACTGCGCCAATGCAAACAAGTTAGTAATCAGCAAAGGCTCTCTTAAAACCGATTATTAACTATTTGTTTCTATTTCAGAAGCTAAAGGCCGAAGACCCTCCACTAGCAGCAGTCTAGAGCTAGGGTATTCGCACACGGCGCAGAACTCGGTGGTCAGCGATGCTACATGTATAGAGCTAGACAATCCTGCTGATCCAGTTTACACGTCGGGACCGGCGCCCAGCAGCCACACCAGCGGTGTCTACACTTTAAGCTCCAGCGAACAGTACAGCACAGTACCGAGCGCAGGGGCTGACGATCCTACGATTGAACAATTTGGTGCTAGTCTTGATGTGGATGATCAGGTGGATGGGGCCGGTAGCATTGCCGCCAGGTTTCGGGATCGTTCGAACTCGAACGTCAGCAACTCTGGTTCCTTCAGGGGCGACGGCAGTGATCCCACCGATAATCAGCAGACTTTATTGTCTGCTGAGGAGCTCTCAGATCTGATCGTAGGACGGTATCCGTCGTGTAAAAGTGTCAGCAACACGCTCGACTCTGATTCAGATTATGTGACGCTTCCGTCGACGTACCAGGGTTACGTTCCGGTACCGCCGAAGAGAGTTGATTCTGCGTTTCGATTACCGCCGCCACCATACGGTGCGCAAAGCTGTTTGGTTGGAGGTGGAATTGAGGAGACCATATCTGAGATTCTGTTGCGAGAACCGCCGCCCTACCCGGAGAGCTGCGTCGTGCCTCCTCCTGTTTATCCATCGGAGGAAGCCACAGCCAGATTTATAACAACCAGGTCTCCAAGTATCTTGACGGCGCAAACGAGCATCGTGGGTCTAACTTCATCTCCGAGTTATTCGAACTCGGTGGTGGGTGTGCCGCCTATACCGCCGAAGGTGCCCAGATCTATCAACGCTATTATCTCGACGAACAACTATTTGGACGTAGGTGCAAGCAAAGGAGTGTTGGTGCCGTGCACTTTCTTGCCACCGCCACCGCCTCCTGCTCCTAGGCAGCCTCCTCCACCTCCGCCGCCTCCACTAGCGACAGTTTACACCAATCAACTGTCCAGATCGCAGATTGAACAATATCAGCAGCAGATGTACAGCGATGTCGATTTCGTCGTGTTCCCGCTGAAGGAGCCCGCGATTACCAAGCAAGAGTATCTGGAGGCGAAGCAGGGTTCGCTCTTGGCAGCGCTGGCCGCTCAGCAGCCCTTGTTTTACAGCTCCACGCCTTACTTGCATCGTTACGCCTCCAGTCAGAACCTGTCCGATACTTACGTGCAGTTGCCCGTCTACGGTGCAGCACCTAGCATATCATCGACCGGAAGTCTAGATCCACCTCCACCGCCTCCGCCTCCTTTGCCCCCAAATAGACCGAACAGATTCCTGAGGACAAGGTCGGACGATAACATTTTGAACACTTTGGAGATGATGGCTACGCCACAGTATCCACCCAAATTCCGCAGACTTCCAACACGACCGCCGCCGCCACCTCCGCCGCTTCCTCCTTCCTCCACCAAAACCCCGCTGGACATCAAGACGTTACGCGAGAAATCCAAGAAGATGGACCTGCCGTTAATCGCAGCACTCTGCAACGATCGATCGCTTATCAAGCAGACCAAAGCATTCGTGATGCCGAAGCATCCGAACGACTTTGCTCCACCCGGAAATAGTTCGCGATCCGGAAAATATCCAGTTTCCGGCTTGAGCAGCAGACGAAAAGTCCCGACCGTCGCCCATCGTCATCCTGGCGATAAACTACCGGAAATTCCGCAGGAGAAACCCTCGCATCTGCAGCAACAGCAGCAGCCGCAGCAGCAGCGCGCAACCCCCAACAATTACGTGTTCACATCATCCGTTAAGCACACAAAACTGCAACAGAAACATTGAATCACTAGTTAAGAAACGACGAAAGAAAGAGAGGAACATAATTCCCAGTGCTAAAATAATGAAATACGCAGACATATATTTTTTTATTCTTTTTCTTTGAAACATAGAGGAAAGAAGGTAATAACTCTCAGGGTGCCATTTTAAAATTTATAAAATTAATTATAATAATAGTAATCGTCCATTCCCTCTTTATATTTATATATAAATATTGACAATTATTATTATTTCAATCATATTCATTTTATTTTTGTAATCGAGGTGTCGTTTGTGACCGACTGAAAAGAAGAGTGCAGTTAACTATTTTAAAGTGTTTTTTTTCTTTTAATTAATATTTTTTTGTACATATAGCCACATCATCATTTCCAATATTATGATTTCTATTTTTTATTGTTTACATTTAAGTTCTAGCAAAAACGTACTTGCTCAAACTGTTTTTTTTTTAATTATTCAAAATATACATTTTTTATGTAAATAAAAATAAATACACGTAGTATGGTTTGTTTTTGTTTTGATTGTCACGTTCCCAAGGCAACAGTACGTTGCAGTCATGGATCCGATGGTGGCAGCTTTAAGTAATTTCAGGAGGAAAAAGTACGATAAATGTGTTGAAATATGCACTCAATTGTTGGTAAAGCAACCTCTGGATCAGGCAGCATGGTATCTGAAGATGCGAGCTATGACGAAGAGGGTACATGTAGATGATATCGATGGTGAAGATGCTATGACTGAGGATCTATTCGATGAGAATGCGGTCGCTGCAGCTCCGAGACCAGGGACCAGCATGAAAACTACCAAAACTTTACCCATGAGGTAGTTAAGATTTTAGTTAGTTAGTGTTTAGTATTTAAGTTTGGATTAGTTCTAGGCCTGTTGGGTCTGCGGGTCGTCCTATTTCAGGAATCGCGCGACCCGCATCCTCTTTGCAACGACCTGGTTCATCCTTGGATCCGCGGATGAAGACTGCCAGACCAATCACTTCGCAATCCGCCAGAGCTATACGCTTAGGTACCGCGGCAATATTATCTCAATCTGATGGTCCCTTCATCCAAGTATCTCGATTGAATTTGGCCAAGTACGCAAGGGATCCATGCCTTGCGAAACCGCTGTTTGAATACATATTCTACGCAACGGGCGACGCTCGGGCTGCTCTGGAGTTGGCGGTGCAGGCGACTCAAGCCAATGAATTCAAAGATTGGTGGTGGAAAGTTCAACTGGCAAAATGCTACGTCGCTCTGAATTTGATCAGAGATGCGGAGCAACAGTTGAGGAGCGCCTTGAAGCAACAGTACCACGTGGAAACCTTTCTTAGATTAATTCGTGTATATTTAAGATTAGACCAACCGCTGTCTGCAGCTGAAGTATGCAAATCCGCTCTGGAGATCTTCCCCTTAGATGTGGCTATATTTACGGAGCTGGGGCGTCTAGGAGAAGCTTTGGGCGATATTCCTTCATCCGTTAAGCATTACAGGAACGTTCTCATACAGGACGCGACCAACGCCGAGGCTATAGCCTGCATTGGCGTCTACCATTTCTACAATTACCAACCCGAGTTAGCTTTGAGATATTATAGGTGTGAATATTTTGAAAACAAATCTATTATTATATTAATTTATTCAATTTGTAGACGTGTTTTGGCGATGGGAGCTCATTCCGCCGAGCTTTATAACAATCTAGGTCTTTGTTGTCTTTACTCCCAACAGCTAGATCTGGTGCTCGTGTGTTTCCAGAGAGCACTCGATTTGGCAACGGATCCTCTTATCAAAGCAGACATTTGGTACAATCTGTCGCACGCTGCTATCGTTAGTATTGTTTATTTATGATCTTAAGAATTCGAGCTGTATCAAATTCAGAACTAATTATAACTAGCAAACATATTTATTTTCAGAGCTCCGGTGACATAGAGCTTGCCTTAAACTGCTTGAATCTGTGTCTTATCTGTGACTCGAATCATGCCTCGGCATACAATAATCTTGCAGTACTTCAGCATAAGCTGGGTCGACCCTTGCTCGCGAAATCTTACATGATGACGGCAATTAAATTGGAACCCGATATGCCAGAGCCGCATATAAACTTAGAATTCTTGAAATCCAAGATATGACGCGGATCCGACCAATTAGAAAGCCCGGTCTAATTGTATAAGCACACATGCGATGATGCAATGTAATTAGAGAGTTATTGTTTCGAGTTAATAAAGAAACACATAAACGTTCATTTATTTTTATTTTTGTATCATGGTACAAATATGTTTGTATTTCTATTGCTGAGAGATGTAGATGTATTGATGAGAGAGTAGGCAACCGGTTGAACTTGTAGAAACACGGTTAGTTTCAAGTTATCGATTGGGCGTCGCGACGCTCGGTATCTAATAATAATAATTCGTCCGTCGATCAGCTGCTCGGAGCGTGGCGAGGCAGTCGAAAGATGTTGAACAATTAAAGCCAATTAATATCAATATCGAGTGTTGTAAACTGCCTTTGCTTGTTGCCGAGGATGGACGGATTTCTGCGCGTGAACGCCACGACCAGCGCGATGCCAGCATCTCCGACGAATCTCTTCCTGGCCGAGGAGGTCGCATCGACGTGCCCCCTGATCACGCCTTCACCTCCGACCAACGATCTGATTAATCCACCGCCAGATGAAAACCAACGCACCACGTTCATCATCGGAGAAGAACTAGCTAATAAACTTAAACACGTCAAAGGTAAATGTTATCCGCACACATTTTCAACAACTAGCATATAAACATATTCAAAAGTATACTATAAAAAAAGAAACATGAATTTGAAGACTCAATATTAATAAATATTGAAAAAATAATCAAAAATAAGAATGAGTTTATCGTTAGAATACAATTTACAGTATTTATTATTATTTTTCATCAAATATATATGATTTTTTAGATGATGATAAAGCGGCTGGCGATTCCGGATCTTCGAGTTCTTCAGTTCTGGCAGAGCCAGTGTGCACTCAGCTACTTAACCATCGCCATCACTACTCTCACATCACGAAAGATGAAAATACAACATCTCAGGTATTAAGCGATCGTTAAAATTGCGCAAAAAATCTACTTCATTGCTTTGTGCTTTTAGGAAACCAACGGAAAAGTGCAACCAATGCAGTTGACTTTCCGCAACCCACCCGATGATTACTTCTTTATGAAATGGAATTGGGTGTTAATCAGGAAAGTCTCCATATGGACTTTCCTCTCCGGTTTGATAGCCATGACAGCGTTGGTGGTAATGATGGTTGGATCATTGCCGAAGAGATGCAACCCACCAACCGAATGGTATCAGGGAGGACTGATGTATGAGATCTTTCCCGCAAGCTTCCACGACGCAGACAATGACGGTGTCGGCGATTTGAAAGGGATTGCAATTTATGCAGACTACATCAAACAATTGGGCGTCAGCGGCGTAAGGCTCAACTCCATATTTCCGGCTACACATTACCCGGAGCATTACAAAAACATATCAACGTTGTTGGAAATTGATCCGAAGCTTGGATCACTTCGCGATTTCAACAACATGGTTAATGCTTTGCATTTGAGGAACATCTCTATCCTCCTCGATTTTCCACTTTACCCGCACATTCAGAAGTTACCATCGCATCAAATCAGGGAATTTAATGAGAGCCAAGTAGAGGCTGGGGAATTTGCGAGGAAGAGATCTCTTGAGAATCCAAACTCTGATGAAATCAGTGAAGCCCTGCAGTTCTGGATGGAGTACGGAGTGGATGGGTTCTATTTTAAAGGGTTAGAGAATTACTTGGAGGATCCTCTTTTCGTGCCAAATTTGCGCAGATGGAAGAAGTTGGTGCGCGAGAATCCAATAATCATCGATAATGCCGTCTTGAACAAAGCTCCTATGGAATTGATGAATACTATCTTGACGAATGTCGATTTAGTCGATATTCAAGTGAAGATTGAGAACGGAGTTTCGGGTATACGTAATCAGTTGGATTCTATTCAAAACGGAACTCTGTTTTCGAAGGCTTCGATGCCGTGGATTCACTGGAGTTTAGGAAACGTAGATTCTATTCGTTTGGCCGATAGACTTCACTATGGTAATGCTACACTTGGTGCGATTCTTCTGCAGCTGATGCTACCAGGAACCCCATGCATTTTCTACGGAGATGAAGTTGGAATGCATCAGGTTGAGGATCCGGAGAACGATAGGGAAGATCTTAAGCATCTCCATCAATTGGGCGCGATGATCTGGGAGGAGCTGCGTTTCACGAAGAAAGGTTTGTTGCCGTGGATGCACGGTAAGCCGACACACTCGAATTTCAAGCAACTGGAGCTTGTCTCAAAGATGGCCAAATTACGTGTTCAATCGCCATCGATCTACGTGAATACCGTGCTCAAGGATGGTCAAAGCAAAGCGAATTCGGAGGTGAAGTACTCGCAGGGCGATCTTCTAGTTATACAGAGGTATTATCCGCGTAGGAAGAGCTTTGTCGTCGTCAGCAACTTGGGTGCAAATCTGCAAACGGCCGATTTATCTAAATTACTTTACACCGGCAACGTCATTGTCGGACCGAAGGTGGACTCAAAATCAGAAAGCATTTCGTTCAAGGAGATCTCCCTTTGGCCCGGAGAATCAGTCGTAATCGAACTCGATTAAAAATTTTAAAGCAAACATAACACTAGAAGTTTCATAATTGTAATGCGATTTATCAACAAATATACAAAACAACGATTGAAACCATAGTTGATTGTGCTGTTGCATCGACGCGGTCGCCGGAATTTACATTGTTTTCGCTTATTTTAAAAATTATTTGTTAATCATTTCTGAAATTGTAATTTGATATTATTGAAATAAATGTTGTTGAAATTAGTGATGTCAAATGTCCAATTTTAGTTTGATTTGATTTACGATCAGTCTCATATTTTCTACATATTATTAATTTTATATCAGCAAGTATGGCTACTAAGAAGTCAATGACGAGCGTAACGCGTGGACAATCTCGCATGCTGCGCTATACACAACTTTTGACACCTCTCGGAAACAGAGGTTTGCAGCAGGTGTTGACAGACTTCCAGATAACCAATATAAAGAAAGTCTTTTTTCGCGAGGAAAGCAGGCAATTGAACCAGGCACAACTCGAGAAGGCCATCAACGAGTGCGGCGGAATCAGCTTTGCGGATGGACAATTCGATGTACTCTTTCTGCGCATCAATATTAAACGGTAATTTGTTGTACAATATTTGTGCATATTTTTTGGCAGTTTTCAAGAAGTTGAGAATTTTAGGGATGGATATGTGACTTGGGATGAGTTTATATCCCACCTGATTCTGGGCTTCAAAATACAAGAGGTGAGCGATGAAGCCAAAGCATTGGATGCGCCTATTTCAAAGAAGCCACGGATGGTAAGGAGCAACCATAGGCATCCGATAAGCGTGATCACATTTAATTTCCAAGTAAAGTCGGACAGAAGTTGTTCGTATTCAGATGGTAGTTATATAACGTGCAGCAAGGACGGTTTCATCAACTATTGGAGTCTCGATCTGCAGGTTGAGCGAACCGTTCAATCCAAATGTCCAGACTTGAAAGTGACAGACACATGGGTGCTGAGCGTTGTGTGTTTGCCAGACGTGAGCGTCATCTGCACATCCAGCACTGAAAGGGATCTTAGGTTCTACGATACATCGGCCAAGAAATTCGAGTTAAGAGTGCAGATTACGTCGTTGGAATACGGCGTCTGCTCCATGTGCTACGTGTTTCAGAAGGATGTGAACGAGGATTGTAAATTAATCATGGGGGATATGGGTGGAAACATAATAATACTATTATTTTCGCCGTTGAACCGTGGCCCGTTCCGTAGCAAATTGGGTATACCATTGTTGCGTGTTCGATATGATGCTGTATTAAAGGGAATGGAACCGGGTTTTAGAATCGTAGAATTCAGGAGGTTGCACCGTGATTGGGTACGTCAAATCGAATATTATTACACGTTGAACTTCATAGTTTCGTGTTCGGTGAGTCATAAGGCCATCGTGATGCGTGATATCAATGAAAACAGGGGAATTTACACGTACTGTATACCAAGAGGTGCTTGGTGTTTCACAACTGCTGATGGAGCTGTGCTTATGGCGAGTGGTGGGCCAGATTGTTTGGTGCGCGTTTGGAATCCGTATGTAACTCGAAGACCTCTAGTAATCTTCCACGGTCATCATACTGGTGTTATATCACTGATAATGCAAGATAAAGGAGAGATCCTTTGTTCGCTCTCCGAAGATAAGTGTATCAAAATCTGGGATATCCCCAATCAGGCCTGCATGCAGACGTACTTGGGTTTGGGCGCCGAAATCGGAGAACATGCGCATTTTACTATGTTCTACAATCCAGATAGCAGGCAATTGCTAATCGGTGGTTTGATGATTGCAGTCTTACCATTGCGACCGCTTCAAAGCGGCGAACATACTGATGGTAACAGCCATTCAGCTGCGATAAGCGTGGTATTGTACAATCCACTCTTCAAGATAATCTTGACCTGCGGCTTGGACAGCAACATCATCGTGTGGGATCCGTGGTCGGGGAAGAGGATTTCTGTGGTGAAAGAGGCGCACACACGCATGTTACACGGCGAGATCATTCCGGTAGATATAACAGCAGGCACCTTTGATCCTGGCTACCAATTGCTTTTGACTGGTGCTTACGATGGTTCCTTGAAAACATGGAACTTCAACACCGGTACGTGCTTGAGGAACATGAGGATCGAAAGAAATTGCGAGGTTACCGGTGTGGTTTGGGTGAACGGTAGAATCCTGGCAGTAGGTTGGAACCGCCACGTAACTGAATTTTCAGACAGCGGCGGTGCTGCAGGTCCGGGTGGAGCATTCAGTAAGCCTTGGAGCACGCGACACTCCGATGACGTGCTTTGCGCTTCGGCCAGAATTCCACAAACGCTGGCTACCAGCACGTATAATGGGGAACTAGTTCTTTGGCAATTGGAGACGGGGCAACCTTATAAGCAGTACAATGTGGCCAATCCCACGGCTAGGATAAAGATCAATTACAATCTGGAAAAGGAGCGCAACTTGCAGAAACCCCACAAGATCTTAAAGAAGGGAAAATTGGTAACAGCCGAGGCAACACCACCGCCACCTCCTCCTCCTCAACCTTTGAATCGGAGGCGATCGCACCGTAAGAGCATCATAATGAAAGGACCGCAGCCCAAAATCGAAATGGCTTTAAAGTTCACGCGGATGCCCAAAGAGCTTGTGGTTCCTGACACGATAATGCCAATTCGTGGGCTTGCAGTGAGATGCATGCAGTTTCTCCCCTCACGGCCCATGCATCCTAAGGTTGGGTCTTTGCTGGTCGCATTAGAAAATGGCGATGTTCAGGTATGGTCGCATCACATAAGTGGTAGCTTCATCGGGGCATTCCAGGCTGTCCACGGCGTTGGTGATTACGTGTTGTCTATGGCTTCCGATTCAAACAACGAATACCTTTTCACCGGGTCCACAGAAGGTTACATTAAAACGTTTCTGCTGAAGGGCTTCTACGAAAATACGGAAGAGAAGATATGTATGCCCTTATATCGTCTCACCTTTCCGTTCTTGTGGAAGCGAATGTTCGAGGGTCGAGCGATGCGAACACTCAAAGACCAACACCGTCCTATATTATTAAACAGCTACAAAGCTCATCGATCAATCATATCTGGTTTGATCTACATTCACGAGAATCAGATATTAGTCAGGTATGAAAGTCAAATAATTTATTAATGTGATTGTTTATTAAAAAAAAATATTTAATAAAGTACCGGAGCTGATTACACCGCACGATTATGGACATTGGGCGGTCGATACTTAGGTACATTGGGCACGTTCAAACCATGGGACTTTATCGACCCAGATAAGGTTGTAGATACCACCTTCAAGTTAAAGATACCGCCGGACATCAGGAGGGTGATGAGTTCTACCACATGTCGAGTAAGAATGAATATTGTTTTCGTTTGGAGCGATGCAATAAATAAATCATATTTTTTTTGGTAGGTTTTGATGGGAGAACATTTCGTAAAGAAGTTGACGAAGAAACAGGAAGCGGCCCAAGCAGAGAAAGAACTTGAATACAAGGAAGGAACACGTGGCATCTACGGCAAACGGCTGGAGCATCCAATATTAGGAAACTACATAAATGTGCCAGAGAAGACGACGCACAAGTTCGAAATCAGCCTGGATTCAACATTCCCATATGTGAAAGAAACATTATTTTTTACATTAACAGTGGCGCACTTATGTTTGCTTTCTATTTTCTAGATTCCTGTTTACCAGCATTTGATTCGACCGGCGCCTGTGGAATTACCAGATATTAGTAATCCGATGAAGAAGGACAAGTAGTTTTAAAACAAATTATTTATTTATTCATATACACTTAAAAAAATCCTATAAATTAAAATCCTGCATCGTCTTGCATGCATCCATCATTAGTTTAGCCATCCTGTACTCGGGCTGCGACTCCGTCATACAGTTCAGACTGTTCGTTACCAAGTTGATGATACCTCTCAGATCAGTCGACTCGCACCAATCTCCGCCATTCTGCCAAAATGTTAAACACACATTAAATTAGCGATTCATTCAATCAAATATTTGATTAATTACCAGTGTGCCTAAATATTTGGTTAAGCTCGTACTGAAGGCGGCAATCTTACTTCCAAGGTCATCGCATTTGGCTAAAAGTTGGTTCAGGCGTCTGCCGGCGACGCAGACTAGCTCCGGTCCCAATTTGCTACGCTCTGTGACTGTCACCAGTAGTTCATTCCCTAACACATCAAAACCGTTAGAATAAATTTGCACCACTTGATACCTCTTCAACAGATCTACATCCAGATTCCAAACACGAGCCAACGCTATGCACTTGGCCATCCAAGCTACGTGGTCCGCTGAATAAATCATTCCGGTGCTCTCATCGAACGTTACAGTTTCCAATGTGGCAGAGATAATCTTTATTAGGAATTGTAACCGAGAAGCGGCTGTTTTTGAATCGCACTTGTGGTGAATCACATTCACTTTACCGAGGAAGTCGGAGAACAAATGCGAAGACACGGATGCATCGAACATGTTGCTGATGATTTTGCTATGCTTAACGGTAAATACGGTCATCATATGAATACACGTTGTTAGTTGAAAGTGTAGATGGAGCAGATCGTAGTTGATGCATCCACTTTGACCCAATGCAAGTTCTGTCAATGGTAAATTATTATTACCATTTTCCCAAATCGCCTCGTACTTCAAAGTCGGTTTCTGGTAATTGCAACTGTCACATAGAGCTTCCATAAATGAATCAAAAAATTCCGAGCACGTCTCCATGAATAGGGTGATCTGGTAATCGGTGAGATCGGTGTCTTGGCGACAAAGTCGCTCCGTAGGTAACTTGCCGACCTTGTTTATTAATTTGCAGGCGCTTTCGAAGAGTATCTTCAGGTGCGTGTTCCAAACCAAATTACTCAATCCGGCGCGGATATGTAAGTTTGGTATTTGGTTCAGACATTGCAACGCGGCTTTCAATAATCCTAAATTTTGCACGTTCTTTTGCCAACTCAGTGCATACTCCCAGCACATATTAGCAAGGAGAACCGAAGGTTCCAGACTGTATGGAAACTGCTTCCTAAGAACATTCAGTTGTTCGAATTGGTCTAATTCGTTCAGATCGTTCGCCACTAAATCACTAGGATTAACACCAGCCGCTGCCACCCATTGGGCAACGATTTCTCCAACTGACGCCTTCCCCTTTTCCAAAACAAATTTCAAACTTACATCGGTCCGATCTAGTTGCTCCAGTTTCGGTAGATCCCCGTTCGCATTCAATTTAATTGCTAGGATTATATTCAATAAACTAATATCTTCTAATTTTCCGATTAACAGCGTCCACTGACAGCTCTCTTGTGATAACTCCTCCCAAACATCGCCTTCAAAAAACTCCGGGACGTTTCTTTCCACCGTGCAAGCAACATTTTTGCAGAGGATCGCAGCCATCAGCGCTGGGAACGGTTTTGGAGAATCCGCCAAAATCTCTCTGATACCATTCCAAAACTCTGAAACCCTATTGTATTCAACTACCAAATCCTCTATCAACCCCTTCCTGGATGCTAACGCTAGCAAAGCTCTGCGGAAATTCTCCATTTCACGTTCGAGATCTGCATTCCCACTCAAATCTCTATGTATCCAATACACCAAAAGCAACCTGAATACGTCTTTAACATAAACGGGTGTTTCCTTCATCCGCGTGAAATCTTCGTCGGACCAATGACCGTTAATGTAAAACTTAAACATTTTTTCGGAAACTTTAAACAACTCCGCATCGCTTGCCCCGGATTTCAGTTTAATATCCGTTCTATTTCGATCGAAGACAACTAGAAAGTCGGAAAGTTTTATGTTCTGACTCTCCGGACTGAATTTGACTTTGTTAATTTGCTTCGGTTGATAGTAAGTGCTCAAGTCAAGAAGTCGCTGCAGATTGATCATCTCCCTCTTGTCCAGATTTAGATCGCTCTGTGCCACGTTTCCATTAGCCTCGTATTCGAGACTGTCCAAGTAATGATAGAACTTGCTCAGGTCTAGCAGGTTGATGCATATAGTTTTCAATTCCGAAGTTCCATCACACCGTTCGATAATGTTCTCTGTGCACGAGATCAAAATTTCCGGCGTGAGCTCTTTGCAAGACGATAGCATTTCAATGAACAATAGCTGTACGTCTTGCGTCTTTAGTTCGGAGCACGTATTCAGACATTCTTTCAGCAATTCCTCGTTGGTTTTATAATCGCCAGTTTTGATGAATTGCTTTAACCTTTTGTAAAGATGGACATCACGTGCTCGTTTGCTGTTCTTCTCGGTTAAGGAGAAGTGAAAGGGAATAACCACTTCTTTGATCTTACCGTCAGGGTCCATTAGTAAACATGTGTACTGGCAGATGAAGCGGGACTTGGTTGTAACTTGGAAACCCATTAGACCATGACCGATATACAGCAATTTACTTAATTTACTAGCGGTGAATGAGGCAATCTTAGTGCCTTGTTGGGCACCGAATATTTCGATAGATCCCTTTTTACCCGAATAAATAACGAGGAATAGGGCTCTGCGAGTTTTCCCTGCGCTCTTGCTCTTCCTCTCATCCCGCACCTGGAGGAATGCGCATTGAGCTTCGCGATATCCCTTGAATATCCTCAACACAATGCCCCTCTGAGTGTCGATGAGCAGAACTCTACCCATGCTGTCAGAGACTGCAGCCAATCTACGATCTGGAGAGAGTACCACCTGATTGGCGCATCTACGAAGATCGCACAAACCAAAGCGGCATCCCATAGGTTCAATGGGTTGCATGGAAATCGTCTGTTGTTTCTCAGTCACCTGGCTCTTTCCGCCTGTTAACCAACCTCTGCACATTCCAAAAATAATACATTTTTATCTTACTAAATTAATCTAAAAACAGCTGAGCTTACGGTAATGCCGATTTCAATTTATTCGCAACAGCTTTAGCCATATCGCTGAATACTGGTTGCGCGCCACCTTCAAGAGCGTAATGGAATCCCAAGAACGGCTTACTTCCAGCACCCAAAACCAACGTGTTGTGTGGTGGCATTGCTCTGTATTTAGATTCAAATCCACCGCAGGTAGATGCTGTCAACAAATGATTGAACGTGTTCGATAAATCCAAACCGGCGACTGTTGCATCGTTAACAGCCGCTTGATCAGTGAAACCCCATTTTTTTGGATTCAATAATTGGAGTAGATTCAATTCATCCACCATGCTCTGACCTCTGGCAAGCTGACTTCGAGCATTTCTCAGAGTAGGAAACAATTGTGTCCCACTGATAACACAAATATTACTTGGATATATCACATACAACTCCTCTGGTTTAAGTTCTCGACACACATCTGGCCTTGGACTATGCTGTGACTGACATTTCAGGGCAACTATTGGTTCATCATGCAACTGTTCACTGACCAATAATGTGCAATCTTCCATATAGAACCCCACTGTTCCTGATTCAAAACCTACTGTTATGCATGTCCAATCAGGTCCAACCTAAATAAAGCAAGTATTAATTGTACAAGGTATTAAAGTAACTAATTTTCACCTGTGAACTTTGGCTTTGGATGACAATGGGAAGACATAGCACAGACTTGATAGGTTCCTCTGTGCTTGCAAAACTGGATTCTTGGCTAGTGTGGAATTGATTGCATGATGTGCTGGAATCCCATTTACCAGTCAACACTGCTAATCTAGTGTTGTGTGCTAAAGCTAAAACATCACCCGTTGGTGACATGGAAATATGGCAGGATTGTAGCCATGACTCTGATCCTAGAATCAAAATATATTATCACAAAGGATATATATAAAAAAACGCATCACACCTCTATTATCATCAGTTGGAAACAGATGCCTTCTTACTGCTGGTACATCAGCTATGTTTGCAGTTAATTTTATTTGGCATGACATTTTGCCAGATATTGTATATGATTTTGTCTAATAACTAGAGGAACAGTAAATAATTAAAACTCAGCTGTGCAGAGCAATTGACATTATTCTAAAACAATACAAACAGACAATAATACAATGAAGTTGATCACAAAGAAATGTCAAACGTCCTGTATATTTTTACTTTAATCAATATAAAATAATTCACATTTCATTAGCAATAGCTTTATTAATTAGATTAATAATAGAATCTATTTAAATTACACTCAGGAAATAAATCTTTATCTGTATGTTTGGTTGCCGACTTCATTCTAGGCTTTGTCCAATATTGGATCCTATTAGATTTGAATAAAGTAGTTACTGTTTCAAATGCTTTGAATTGATTGGATTTTCTACCACAAGTAATTAATATAAATTATGAAACCAACCGACGTTTAGAATCTCCATGCAACTTTAATTTCTTGAAATTCTGAAAAGTTATATTTTTAATAATTTACATTAATTTTTTGTTGATAGATTTCGTTATAACGACCTTCTTTAAATATTGCACTTTTTCGATATACGGCCCAAAATATTTCGTTAAACGACCAAAAACAAATAAATGTCAATAAATGTTTATATCAAAATAATTGATTCGTTAGAGGCTTTTCGCTTTACAACTAAACTTTTGAGGAACGTATTTAGGCCGTAAAGTGAGGTATAAGTGTATTTAGATGAAATTACATCAAATCTATCTTTTTAACAATAACAGTTTATATATCTTTGTTTGAATGTAATGAAATCTAAAAGGCAAATTAAGGTGCTCCTCACTTTACGACCGAGTTCAGTTCCGACGACTACGTTAACATGATAGTTGTGCTCTTTGTAGCAGATTCAATGTTCAGAAAGCTCGATAGAAATGCTTCTAGCGTTATTATAGTGTTGAAGGAGAACAGCATCGCAAAATTCATTAGAAGACGGATCGTCCTGGTCATTAATAAATGTATGCACCTGAAGATGTAGATGAGGATGACACAGAAATATGGTTAAGTAGTGAGAAATGCAGGATGTATTTTGGTGATGGATCGTCGAACGGGTGCGATACATTTGACAGCAGCATTAAAAATTACTGCTCCATCTCCACTTGATATCTAAAAACGTAGATCCCTTGCAGGTTGTCATAGACCCCTGGGGGTCAATATACACCACTTTTGGAATCACTGAACTAAACGATGTGAAGAGTGGACGAAGAATAAATCACGCACTTCGAAGCAGGTAGTAAAATGAAAAATTTTAACTTCTTATATTTAAAACATTTGTTTATGCAGAAAGACTATGGCCGATAGACTTTTAATCGTAATAAATACATAAAATTTATAATAAATTAATATTAACTATTGAAAATAGTTAAGCAGTTAATTTCGTTTTTGATGGGTGTATCAATTTGTATTTAATTTTTATGGATATAAATAGAATGTAGGATTTTGTAAAGTAATAGACAAAATAATTATTAGTAAAAGAATGAAATAATTGTGAACATAATTTCTATAAAGCCTGTATGCTTTATAGAAATTATAAATATATTTTGTATTATATTTTTATTAAACTTTTTTATGGTGAAAACCGTTGCCGTAGGAAAGAAGTTTTCAGAAATCTGTTGTATTCAAAATTTAATGGTTTGCAAAGTTCACTTACAGTTTCACCATGTACCTGCTTTTTTCAACGCTTATAAAACTGTTACAATATGTACAGCTGTGAAATGATTTCAGTCTAATGAAATCTATTTATTAAAGTTTTAGTTATTAGAGTCTTTTTACTAAATTTTATATAATATAGTTTATTTAGATATTAGAGAAATATAAATAAACTCCAGGTTTTAGAATTTTATATATTTTTGTTTGAATGTAATGTAATGTAAATGGCAATTATTAGATAATTTTTAGATTGAATAGTAAAAGTTTTAGAATATTTGACTAAGATTTTAAATTTAAAATATTTCCGGACAATACATATATTGTATTCATTTTTAGATTTTTTTTACTAAATTTATATAAAAAAATGCATAGGCGTTGGATTTTTTTTTATAAACATATTATGTTAGTTACGGAATAATTTTAAATTTGGTTCGGGTTTTGCTTTAAATTCAATCAAAATTCTGGGTTTTATTTGAATGATTAACGATGGCTAAGAGGTAGGTGTTCAGGTTGGTGTAGAATGAAGAAAATCTGCTAATTGTTTTCTGGAATTAAATTGCAGTAATTACGAATGGATCAATCGAAACGCTGTGACCGTTGACGGTAAGAGTCCGTTCTTCGCGAAGGACGCGGCCAGCAAATTCACGTACACCGAAGGCGGTGGCATGGACAAAATGCAGTCAGCACAGGCGATGCAGAGACCCAACATCCCCGGCTACAACCCCAACAAGCCCATCATCTTCGAGCCTCCCTCTTTCCAGGGTACCGGAGGATTTCCTCCGCAGATGGGCGGTTTCACTCCCATGGACATGCAGCAGCTACACCAGCAGTGCCAAGCATTCCCCGCTCCGTACAGTCCCCAAGGCGCAGGACCAGCCTCTCAGGGTATGCCGCCTGCTTACATCATGCCTCCGCAGAACTACATGCCGCCTCAAGGCGCTGGAATGCAGGGACAATTCATGCCGCAACCTCAGATGCCGTTTAGCATGCCACCAGGTGGCGGAATGAACTGGATGTAAAATTTTAAAAAGTTGACACGTGATTGGGTAAGAACAAATCGCGGTTGCCATGAAAAAATCATTGTTTTTGTTGTTGTTGATTTTTCAATTAGTCCATTTTTTTTTGGAAACGTGTCTAAATTTCCAGTGTACAAGAACAATTATCATTATGCGTTGGTTCGTCGTTATTTAACTTCTTTTTAATATTCGCCAATCGATAACATTGATTTCTTCGCAGCCCCGTGACGAATTCCTGCTGTCCTCCATTCTTCTTTCAAAAACCGCCCGAACGCGTCGATCCTTGCAGTCCGTTTACTCCGAACAAAGCGAAAACTTGGAGAGGAGCGCCTGGATTGTACGTAAGTATTCCTTGTACATATTTCAATATTTTTCTCGTTCTATTCCATTGACATATTGTAGTTATTGGAACGGTTTGATAGATATGATAATTACTACAATAATTATAACATCCCGTGGAGGAATTCTGGATGTCCAAGGTTCGTTATTGTCCCACCATACACCGATACATAAACATTACATTGATTTTTCGTTGGGTTTCAGGAGGTCTCAAGATCCATGTAAATGTTGCCGTCAAGTGTGTTAGTTCTAAAATAATTTTAATATGAATAAATTATTGTAAAAATTTATCAAAAATTTCACTACTGATTTTTTAAAACTTATTATCTTAAAAATAATTTTAGAGAATTTATTAATATATTGGATTGTCCGAAAAGTTTGTGCCGATTTTCGATACATTGGTGATGCCTAAATACATAAGAATTGTACAAAACAATTTTCTTGTGTATATTCTGAAAGGTGACATTTCAATTGTCTTTAGAAAAAAAAAGTTTAATTTGTATCGGATTTTAGTACCCGCTAGAAGAAACAAATTGCATTTTAGATTTTCACTGTGTGAAAGTAAATCGATAAATTCAGAGCCGATGATTTCAGACACAAAAGTATTGATATGTAGGGCTGGGAACACGTGTTGACATGAACTTTTGTCTTCAAAGAAAATAAACGTGCCAAAAACTAATTAAAGTGCAAACATACATAAATGTTAACAGTAAAATATGGCCAACAAAATTGAGGAAAGAAATGATGGAAAGGACCTCCATTGATGATATAGAATTTACGGTTTTTCTGAGTAAAAAGAAAAATGCACGACACTATCAAAATGCAAACAGAGCCGACGTACGAAATGACACTTTTAAAATAATGAGAAAACTAGAGAAGAGAAATCTTGCATGAATTAGAACAAGAATCAAGAAACGATCAACGTCAAATAGTACAAAGTCACCAATATTGCTTCAACAAATATCAAAACAACAAACAGAGCCGACGTACGAAATGACACTTTTAAAATAATGAGAAAACTAGAGAAGAGAAATCTTGCATGAATTAGAACAAGAATTAAGAGAGACGATCAACGTAAATATAAAACCACAATATTGCTCAACAAAATAAAACAATAAAACAGCAAACAGAGCCGACGTACGAAATGACACTTTTAAAATAATGAGAAAACTAGAGAAGAGAAATCTTGCATGAATTAGAACAATAATCAAGAGAGGCTGAACGTCAAGAAGCACAACGTCAACCCACATTGTTTAAACAAATATCAAAACAACACAAGAAAGCCGACGTACGAAATGAACTATTAAAATAATGAGAAAACTTTCAGAGAAGAGAAATCTTGCATGAATTAGAACAAGAATTAAGAAACGATCAACGTCAAATAGTACAAAGTCACCAATATTGCTTCAACAAATATCAAAACAACAAACAGAGCCGACGTTCAACGTCAAATAGTACAAACTCACCAATATTGCTTCAACAAATATCAAAACAACAAACAGAGCCGACGTACGAAATGACACTTTTAAAATAATGAGAAAACTAGAGAGGAGAAATCTTGCATGAATTAGAACAAGAATCAAGAAACGTTCAACGTCAAATAGTACAAACTCACCAATATTGCTTCAACAAATATGAAAACAACAAGCAATTTACCAGTTATTAACTAAAAAAACAAACTAATTAATAACAACACTAATAAAAACACAACAACAAAATATAAAAACCAAAGACAACAACCACATGAAAATGAACAACCTAATGAAAACTTGAAACGAGTCAATATAAAATATAATGAAAAATCAAAATATCTTCCATTACTATTTAAAAACAATGCATATTATTTCAAGTAGAAACTTGGGAAATATATACACAGAATTAGAAACACTTGTAACAAATACAATGATAAAAAAAACTACAAAAGTGGATTGCAACTAAACACTTGGAAAGACAAAACAGACAAAACTTATTCTGTTATAATTAAAAATATATTAGAAGAGATTTTTGATTCTGCGGTCAGTTAGGAGAGGTATCTGATACAGATTTAAAAAATTAAGGGTAAAATTCATGGAAAAAATTAACATATACATTAAAGAGAAATTCTCTGGTAACAGACTACACCTACATATAAAAGATCTATCATTTTGTCAATAAACAACTATCTTGAGCATAAAAATAACGCTCAATCGCGATACCAGCCTTAGCGAAAGGACTGCAGCAGAGGAGCATCGACTAGAAGAATGATATAACATATATTGTGGTGCTCACTCTCGGTACAGTGCACCCACACTTTCCAAATTTCAGGAAGGAAGGATAACGGTTAATGGTTAATATCTTCAAATTGGTGAGCCCGACGTGATCTAAGTATAAGCAAAATGGAGAACAAAATAAGAGCCTTTTCTGCCCCAATTTTCTCGCCGAGGAACATAACTTTCTGGTTTGTCAAGTTGGAAGTCACTTTCGAACTCGCCGTAGTCATTCAAATATGCGTGTGTGGTTCGCAGTTTGGACGAGGAACACTCTTATGAAGTGCAAAACGTGATAATGAACCCACCAGTGGAAGGTTAATACGAAAAAATAATTTTTATTGAACGATTAGGCAAGTTGCAAGTGCAAAAGATCCGACAATTGGAAATGGGTGACCAAACGCCATCAAATTATTTACGCGATTTGAAAGAGGTCGCTGGGACAGCCGTGTCGAAAGATTTCGTCAAGACGCTCTGGATGGAGCGGTCCAATGTACGCGCTATTTTAGCGCCACAAGAGAACGTCGAATTGGACCAGATGGCAAGAATGGCGAATGTGATTGCTGCTCAAGAGTTGCAAAAGCATCGTCAGCTGGGGAATCGCTAGCGATGCTAGAGATATGTAGGGAACTGAATAACATTATAACCAGATTGGAGGCGTTTGAAGCAACAAGGAGACTAGAACATACTGAAACGACAGAACGTGCATGTAGACGTTCGAGATCAAGATCACGCCCACGAAGTACCTATCGAAATTTGCCAATTGGTTTGTGCTGGTATCACCATAAATTTGGCCACAACGCGCATCAATGCAGATCCCCGTGTAGCTTCTAGGGGGCGAAACTACGACGATCGTCAGTAGCGGCAATGACGACCGTCAAACTTTATTACGCTTATTTATTACGAACAAAGTGACGAGTGTACGATTTTTTATTAGACCTACAATCAAATTCGTATCGCAGAAGATGACATCCCAAAAACAGACTACGAATCGAAGTTCAGACCTTTCTGCGATTCAAGGACGAGGTGCTGCGTAAACGACATGACATCTTGATTTATAATGTTGTCGCGGATGCCCTCTCCAGAGCCGAGAAAGTGTCGCCAAGACATCATCAAATTGAAATTTTTATTGAGAAATGTTTATTTTGTCAAAATTATCGAAAATTTGTAAATTGATCAGAAAATATAACAAACTATAAACTTCAATATTTAAATTGTGTTGCTCACTCCACCCCCGTTTATATACCTCTTTAGGGAAGGTTTTCCGCCATTTATTATGTCTTTAAATATACTTGTGTGAATACCGTCATTGTGAATATCTGTGATTCTACCCTCCGAAGATTCCTTTCCTATACCTATAACCGAGCATCTCCAAAAATAAACAACTAACCAAAAAGATATCGGTTGAAGTATATTTATGATTATTGTGAATCATTTTTGATTTAACATTTCATAAATGGTCAGAAGAATTTTATATTTGTTTGCTGTGATTTGATTTATAATTACGTATTTATTTTCGTTTATTTTATATAAGTGTTGCAATAAATGTTATTATTATTTAATTTAATAAATATTTAATTTAATTAAAATATTATATAATTGAAAATATAACAGTTTGATGAAAGAACAAAAATAGTAATTAATCGTCATGCAATAAATAATATTGAATTGAATATATAGTATCTATCCTAATATATATCAGTCTATTCAGGTATGTCAATAAACATTTTTACCAAAATTATTTCTACTCTTGAACACTTATACAGAGTGCGGCAGAAATAAATATTCCAAAAGGGGATTAAAAACTTTAAGTTTTAAAAATTATATAGTTCTTGACGGCCGATATACATTTGGAAACCTTATACCTTTTCTTTAATTTTTCAAACGATCAAATTAACCAGTCCTATATATTTATTAAATTTGGCATAAGAGTGTTGTTGCTTTCTTTGTAACTTACATGTTTTTATTTATTCTAAGAAACGTCAATTTTTAATAATAATTGTATTATGATTAAAAAATAAACAAATTTTATAATAAATTAACACAAATGTATTAGCTTAAAAAAAATCATTGCACATCATCATCCAACCAAAACTTGGGGATCCCCCCAACCTTTTTGCACTTTTGGACATAGTCAATAATATAGATACCAAAAAAAAAATCCGCACGGCAGCGGGCACACGTAAAACGGTCAACGGGCGCTATGGAGCCCGTGGATATAGGGTTGAGGACCTCTGATCTACGCCGAATCTTTAAACATCAGAATT
>NW_017100103.1:175084-206592 GCF_001412225.1 Nicrophorus vespilloides | reverse complement strand
TATAAAAATACATTGTTTGTTTTGGTCAATGTGTTTATTATATACATCTTAATAAATTATCATATATTGAGTCATAGAATAGTACATAGATCATAAATAATGTATAATTAATTATTTAAACCAAAAATAATACTATTTTACTACGTGACAATAGTTTGGCGCGAAATGAATCTCAAATATTAATATTGATTTTAGATTCCAAATTCTCCTTTAGTTAAATGAATTCTCCTTACAAAAAAGAAATCAAATTGGCTGTGGCGCTTTCCAATACTGATGTCGATTTTTCGAAAAAATAATTGGCCAGATACCACAAATTCATGAATGTGCAAGTGAATTTTGTTTAATAACCTAGTAACCAACTTAATCTAACCATTCAATTTTTACAAATATTTAAATATTCAATTTGCAAATATTCAAATTACAGTAATGTAAGCAAATGAAACGCAAAAAAAAACTGATAAACTCATTTGTTTTTTAAATTTTTAGTCATAGGCCGCTTTCGTAATCACAGTCACATGTGAAAAGCGAAGGTGACCTATGAATTATTTCATAGTTATATCAATGATTAGCATAAATTTAATTTTTTTTTTGAAAATATATTTCTAGTAATTTTTTCGCGACTCCCAGTTTGGAAGCTATTGGTATAAACTTTTTACAAAATTCCATCGACTCCACGGAGTTAAAGGGAGAATATAAGCTACATTTATTAATGAAGTTATTATGAAACCAAGACTACAAACAATACAGACATTTTGATATTCTTCTAAAACAGTGTTTCTCAACCTTGTCTTTATGTGATATAACGGCACACCTGAACCTGCGTTTAACTTCCACGACACCAATAAATTATGATGTTTTAACCTCTTAACGCCTAACGATGAAAATTCACGAT
The DNA here is from genome assembly GCF_001412225.1 of Nicrophorus vespilloides. Taxonomy (NCBI): domain Eukaryota; kingdom Metazoa; phylum Arthropoda; class Insecta; order Coleoptera; family Silphidae; genus Nicrophorus; species Nicrophorus vespilloides. The sequence continues at coordinate 205,700 of NW_017100103.1, read as the reverse complement.
ATACAGTTTCTACAAAGCACGTGGGACAGAACAATATTTTTCGAGCAATGGTCGGGTGTAGCATATTTAGTTCATTCCTATCTAAAAATATACATTTGCTGTCAACTGTTAATATAACAAGAAGAGTTAACAGTACGTAGTTTATAGTTAATATGCAAGTTGTTTATGACACAAATTTAAATTAAATTAATTAATTCCGGTATTGAGAGATTAATTACGTTATCTGACACGAGATAACAGATATAACTATTCTAAAAAAACAAAGTATCTTGATTTATACGCAATAATTGTAACTACAACGCAGTAATTAAACTAATCTATTTAAGAATATAAAGCGATAAGTAATAATTTCGGCAAAATTATAATTAATAACATTTGATTATTAATAAAAATCATATGATCATTTTGTCTACATTAATTATATATGCACTTGTTGATAATTATTATCAAGAGATTTCAAAATAATTTTTGCAAAAAGTAGTTTTTTTTTTTAAATTTTATTTAAACATATTTATTGAATACAATCTGTGCCAACGGGTGAGTACAGTATCATAACAATATTAAAAATTATACAAAAAAAAGTGCTTCTTATAGACATATAATTTGAAAAATTAATTTGGACATTGTATAAAATATAAGTGATAAATAACAAATATATTGGAATGTTGATGAATGATGTACAGTGGAACAATGTAAAATAATGCGTTCCATGTCGAAAAAAAAGTATAACTTCGTCTTGATTTTTAACGAGTTTGGTTTTCATATCTATGGTTATTTCTATTGTTTGGCTTTTTATTCGGAGACAAGCAAGTGTTATTAAATTTTGCACAAAAATAAATACAAATAACATGTCTGAACTCAAGTTTGGGTATATGTGTTATCACAAACAACACTAAGATTCAACTACAATGACTACTAACATCAGAAACTACTTTTTTATTCACACACGGTGGAGTGAGTTAATATTTGTTTATATAAAAAAGTGTAAGTGTTGACAATGTGGTCATGCAATGTGACTTGTGGATTCATCTCTCGGCAAAGGCCCTTGGCAGCTCGCTCGATTTTTTGTTTAATGGTTTGACCTTGGCATTGGTATGCCCGGGATTGTTTTCGTGGGCCTCTCGGGGCATTTTGTGGACCATGTAGCATGGTCATCGGAGTTGCAAGCCACACACTTTGGTGGAAGCGGGATATACATCGTTGGCTGGTCAGTCACTCTCGATATGTCGTTTTTGCAAAATCTGTGTTTGATTGCAGTTGATATAATGTGCTGGCTAATTTCAGTAATGCTGTTTGCTCACAATCGACAACGATGTGGTATATGTATTTTTAGTAGGCGCTTTTACCAAATCCTGAAATATGACCTCGAACCTGCATGTATTTGAGATATGCGAGGACAATGGTCTTGGGGTTGTGTGTTTTTATTAAGAAGCCAGTTTTGGTTTGGATGATTGAGTGCAAGCGGTTTATTGGGTTTTTGAAATATATGTCGGACAGTAGAGTGTTGTCGCGGCTATAGAAATAGAAGATGTTGTACATTTTAGTGATTGGTGTGTTTATTGAAGTTGATTTGCCAGGTACGTTTTTCGGAACTTAAAATGTATTTGCATCGTATTATTTACTGATATCAATATCAGTTACTTGCATTGTTTGTTATTATCTTTGTATAATTTTTTTGTCATTATAATAATTTATTAATTTCATTCATTTTTTTTAAATAATTTTTGTTGGATTTAATTTGCAATGAAAATATTAAAAAAAAACAATCTTCTAAACAAATTGTGATAAGAGATAAAACGTATTTATTAAATTATCCTTCATTAAGAAATTCTTCTAAACAAAATGAGATAAGAGATGAAATTCAGGAAGTAATGAAGCAATATATGATAAGATTATTCCTCTATAAAAAAATATTTTTTGACTTTTAGCGTCATGGAACAATGCGAGCAATAGAAAAGAGATTTAGATGAATTCGAGTTTGAAGTTCGTCTCGATCAAAATGTATTTATGAATGCGTTTGATAAGTAATATGGTCGCAGAGGCTGTGCATAATTGAATTGCATAATTCATGGTGTGCGGCGAGGATGTAATTCTGATTATGATTAACGAGGAGACAGCGGAGGTTCTTCTCGCGTTGTGAGTTACTGCCGTATTATTGGCATCGAATGATTGGATTATGAATATACGAGTATTATAATTATAATCAAATACTTTGTATAAAGTTAAATGAAAATATTTACACCTTTCATTATTTTCAAAGTCACAAAATACTTGAATTATTTAAAATCTGTGTAAACAATTCATGGGAACGTTGACTACTAAACTCAATAGTTGTTTCTCGGATTACCAAACTCAAAATTTGTAATCTCACGGACCACTACCATGATGTTTTTCCATGAAAATGTATTACATACATACACTTATTCTTCCATTGGATCTTTTATAAACATGCTGTTTAAAAAAAATTGCAAATATATTCAAATTGCTCTGCGATCTATCAGTAATCCACGGACCACAGGTTAGCGACCGCTAGTATATATTATTAACAAATCTAAAACGCATTACGAAAATTGTCCTCTAATTTAAATTTAAATTATTGTATCATTTTTTTTTATGAAATATTGTAAAGATGTTTGTCTTACAGCAAATATTATATTATTATCGTTGCTTAATTTAATGTGGAAAATTGTGTAATAAATTAAACTTCAATTGTATTATGTAAATAACTATTTTCTGTTTGTTTTGAAACATTAAGTACATAATACTATTATTAGTTACTAATAATAATGTAAGATTATTTCAATAATAATAATAATTTATTGGCTAAACATGAATACATAAGAAAAAGAAAGTACATTCTATAGATAAATAAATTCTAACATAAAATTAAAAAAAATATATATTAATAGGTTGGCCAAAGGGCTAACGACCGAGGTCTTTCCGCCCGGGAACATAAATTTAATTATGGAATAATAACAGTATTATAATAATAATATACAAATGAAAAACAGAAGAATGAGGAAAAAAAAGCAGCGGAGTAAGAACAAGTGTGTATCAATCGAGGGACATTAGGTACTGGAATAGGGATAATGTGGAATATTTAAATTTGGGAAAGATATTTAGGTTTCGAGGGGCACAGAATTTAGAGAAAGAGAGGATATGTTGGACTGTTCGGATTTAAATTTCAAGGAGAGGGAAAGGTATCGGTCGAGGAGAAGAAAATTATTACATTAAATGTAAAATTTAGGTTATTTTATGAAACAATTATTTTTTTTTTATCGTTTGGTAAAAATTTCTTAAACGTTTTTTATAATTTTTAATGTGAAATAAATACTCCCGGACGTACGAACAAAATTCTAAAAGCTATAACTTGTTACAAGGAGATATATAGTAATAAAAAATATTAACTGTCCAAACAAAAATTGATAATTTCTTTAATAAAATATAATATTTTTGGAAGATGTTCTATGTATTTTGTTGCATTTTTTTCCTTTGTCATTTGTTTCCTTATTAAATAATTATGATGGCTACATTGAAAAGTATTTTTAAGTAAGTATTTTGTTTATTTTAATCTATTTTTTCGAATTTATGCAGTCAGAATTTAACATATATAAAAGTAAAAACCAAGTGCGGTAAGATAAGTATATTTCTCCAACTTGGACTTACGAACATCCCTTTGGAACGGAACTAGGTCGTAAGTCGGGGGTTACCTGTATATAATGATAGATTAATGCAGATATTTATTTGAAATATTGTAAAAAATAATTTGAAAATTATATTCTTGCTAGATGTTTAATAAAACTTCTTATTTTAATAAATGTTTTATGAGATTATCACGAATATTTTTTGTCAGAAGGAATGTGAAGAGTAAAGTTTAATTTGTATTAAATGATTATACCGATATGGTTTTCTACAAATATCTTACATACAATTTTAAGGTTAAATTTAGATAGGGTTCTTAAAATTTGAATTTCTTGAATAGAACATTATTTTTTTAAATTTTTACCGTCTATAACTTTACAAACATTTTTTTTGTAATGTGTTATAACACATATTATCATTACCAATACTCCGAACTGTCTGAAACTGGAATAATAGATTTGTAAAACGCAGGTAGGAATGTTTAAAACTAGACTATTCAAGAAACTAAATATAGCAATACCTCGCATAGTGTGGATAATGAGAGACTTTTACTGTATAATTAATAATGTTTGTGTATAATTAAATAATTTTGTCAATTTTCTCAATTAAAATTTAATTTGTATAGAAATTTTCAAACCGGTTTATAGCGAATCTGGATTGATCAAATACGAACTATTGCCTCATATCGTTATTCTTTATAAAAATATAAAATAATAAATAAAATCACAATGAAACGTTAATGCGTTTTATTTTTCTATATTATTTAATCAATCAATTTTTTTTCTTACAATTCCCTTGATTTCTCAAAATTTATTTGGAAATTGTTTCATTACTAAATAACTACTTTTTATATATTTGTTTTACTATCATCATCATTCAATACTTGATTTTTGTTAACAAAAAATATTTTCAAGCATCCATTAGATTTTTTTTCTTTACAACTTTAATAATTATTTTTTTTATGTAGTATTTAAAGGAATATTTAGAAAATAAACATTTTGCTGCGGTTTTTGTATGTTAGTTTAGTACATAATCAATTTGTTTTATTGTTTTTGAAAACAGTTTTAACGTTATAATACTGCAGAAAATCTACTTATTCATTATTATTAATTATTAAATTTAATGAGTGAGAACGTCGAAAAATTATTAGTTTTTTTTTAATATCATTTTGTTCAAGTAACTTCGGCAATAGTAAATACTGTTAAGTAATTTTGTGTATGATGCGTGCAAGGACAGGTATTCGTTACTCACGGATTTTTATTTTCTTTGATGGAAAGGCGAAACGGAATCGATATAAACTGTTTCCGCGATATTTCCATTCTGCTGTGAAAAGTAACATTTCCTTCTTTTGGTGTGAGGGAGGCAGACAGTACTAGTAATGGACGAATCGAATCGGAATGATTCAATTAGAGCATCGTCGACTGATTTTCCTTCCCGTAATTCTCTCGCTTTTGCCGTTCGTAAAAAGGGATAAACGGCGCGGATTCGGGCACCGGAAATTCTCCAACAAACATATTACATAATAACATAACATATTATTTAAGTATTAAGCTAATAGTTTCAGCGCTTGGTTCAATTGCCACAATTGCATAATAGTTTGCGTGCGTTCGAAGCGCAATAAAATCGATGAGATTCGAATTTGTTTTTGAAATTTGTCGGCTCTTTCTTCCGTTTTTTTCAATCCAAGAAAAGTCACATACGCATGATAGTGATTTTTCTTTTCTTCGATTGAAAAAACGACGGAAGAAACGTTATTTTTTGAAGATTTGCTACAAATGGACAGAAATCACGTTTGACCCTGAAATGATTAAGCGGCGTGTATAAAAGAAGATTCGCGGTGCTGTTCGGTGTTCTTTAGTGGCGAGAGTTTGCGATGGAACGACCAGCGATTCTTGTTCTTGTTCTGGCTTCGCTGTTCTCGGCAGGATGTTGCGCCAATATCTTGGGCATCTTCGCCATGCCTTCATATAGTCACTATACTTTGGGTCACAGATTGCTGGAGGAGTTGGCTGCAAGAGGGCATCAGGTCACGATGATCGCTCCGTACAAGCAGGATAAACCTATACCTAATTACAAGGAAATCTACTTGGAGGGTTTGGCTGACATAATTGGAGGTAATAAGATACATTATTTAAGACATAATTCTTAGAATAGCTTTGAAACGTTTTTATTTTCAGAGCAAAAGACAGTCTTCTTCGACATGGAAAACATGTATCCCGTCAACCAGGTGATCCTTTGCTACAAACTGGGATACACCTTTTGCGATTTTGTGCTCAAGTACAAACCGGTGTTGGATTTCATCAATTCCAATGTTACGGTCGATGTAGTTATCATGGACCAGTTTTTGAATGAAGCCTTGGTCGGAATTGCTCACCAATTGAAGGCCCCCCTCATCTATTTCAGCACACTGGGAACGTCCATTTGGAATAATCACTTGGTGGGAAATCCGGCGCCGATGTCGCACATCCCGCACAATTATCTCGATTACCAAGGAAAAATGGATCTATCAGAGAGAATGCATAATTTCTTCTTGAACAGCATCGAGGAAATCTATCGTAGACTGATTGCATTCCCGTTCCACGATAAACTTCTTCATGAAACCTTCCCGGATGCACCACCTCTCCACGAGTTACTCTACAAACGGGATTCTTTCGTTTTAGTTAACTCGCATATAAGCGTTAACGATCCTACACCTCACGTTCCCAATATGATAGAAATCGGAGGTTTCCATCCGAAGGCCCGAGAGCTTTCCAAAGATCTGCAAAAGTTCCTGGACGAGGCTCCTCACGGAGTAATTTTCTTCGGATTAGGTTCCAACCTCCGATCATCTTCATTACCGAAAGAGAAACGCGATGCCATCCTTAAGGCTTTAAGCAAACTCAAGCAGAAAGTCCTTTGGAAGTGGGAGGACGAGACTCTCCCAGGTCAACCGCCGAATGTAAAACTGGGAAAGTGGTTCCCTCAACAATCAATCTTAGGTGACAAAACAATGAAAAAAAAATAAAAACAAGTTTAAACTTAAATTCCTTTTGTGTTTAGCACATCCCAACGTGAAAGGCTTCATCTCCCACGGAGGACTCTTGAGCACCATCGAAGCCGTCTACTTCGGCGTTCCCATAATCGGTATTCCCATTTACGCAGATCAAAAGATGAATATTAATCTTGCGGTTAATCGTGGATACGCGGCTATGGTTCCATTCAAAGAGCTCACCGAGGAGAAGTTGACCTGGGCTCTGAACGAAATCCTCAACAAAACGTGGTAAGTAATTTCGCCAAAAAACATAAAACATTAACATCGCAGATAACAAAATTAATACAACAAATGTTATTGACTTTGATAACGCGTAATTTTTTTACTATAACAAATTAAGGATGGAATTGAGAACATTCTATTTACCAATAGGAAACGTCTCAGATGACATGCATAGAAAACTAATGATGGTCATTTATGTTGATAGTTTAAGACGTTTCAGTGTCCACACTCGAACATGCGATAACTTTATAAAATGCTTAGTCACTTGATAAAAACTATAATTATATTTTTTCATGACATCGCCTAATCTTAATGATGAAACAAATATTATTGCATTGATAAAGACTAATAATGTTATTTCAAATGAAATTTATACTTTAATAAAAAAGATATGTATTTACTTTTTTTTTGTAAATAATAACATTCAATTTTTATTTATTGTTAACTGTGACAGACAAAATGTAATTATCTTTTAAAAAAATAATTGTCATCATATTTTTTATTGCTTTCTTGTGTTTCTTTTAAATCTGAAAAAATAGAAACTATGAATATTTGATTTCAAACTAATTGTTGAATTAATTAATTAATTGCAATAATTGAATTATTTATAAAATTCCAATATTTATGGGTCATGTAACAAAACTGAAATAATCTCAATTTTTTAAACATATTTATAGAACTGTCAACATAACTTTATTAATGGAAATATTTTTCAGACAAATGACTTTAGATTTAATCATAAAGTAAATATATAAAGTATTTTTTATAATAGAACGTAATAAGTACACAAATATAGATATATTTGAGAATTTAATAAAACTGTATTTCTCATGACATTGCATTTTTAAACGAGAAACTAAAGTAATTATAAAGTTTAGAAAGTCCAACAATTTGTTTGTAAATTAATTACCGTAATTACATAAAAAGTAGTTATTAAATAATCAATTTATAATATTAATAGCTACAAAGCCTATTGACTATAGGGCTTTTACCTCAATATTAGATTAATTCAAAGATTAAATTGATATTTTATTTATTTAATTACATAAAATACTTTAACGAACAAAATAACAGATATATCTGTATAATAAAACAACATCGAGTATATTATATAAGGTTAACAGGTTAACCGGTAATTTTTTAATTGAAAAGTTTTTTTCCGGAAGGGTGATTAACTATTAAGTTTCAAGAAAGTAATAATACATTAACAAAAACCAATAAATATATACACTTTTTCTTAATGAATAAAGCAGAATTCATTCAAAAAATTAATTATTAATAACAAATACAAAACAAGTTAATCAATCTATCGACAAATCTATATGAGTTTTAGAATGTACAAACTTTCAGATGACGCATGTCAAAATTTCATGGCAATCTGATGCTTTTTGATAGGAAAAAAATACCGTTCAAGTAAAGTGTTTGATAAGTGTTATAAGGACTCTTCTCCGTCGAGACAAATGTTAGAGAAGTGGTTTACTAATTTTTAAAGCCCAAATTCGGCAATTGTTCAAGTCTGTTTGAAATGGGTACCGTGTTTTCTCATAGTGGACCAAAAAGAACAACGAGTTGATGATTCCTAGCGCTGTTTGGAGCTGTTCAAGTTATTTTATTAGTCATTCTACGAACTTATCGAAGGAGGTGTTAATGTAAATAACTTAAGCACTTAAAACTTCAACAAGGTAGTAATGTAGATATTATCATGATAATAATATTAATTTCATGTTCTAAAAACGAAATTTCTATATTTAAATCAATAAGACTTTTTCTTACATATTACTTTAATTGATAGATTTGTTTAACCATATCTAATAGGCTGTGTCGTTCGTTATTCTAAACTAAAAATATTAAAGAACTTCATATTTTTGGGAATCGACGAAAGTAAAATATTACATATTAAAAAATGTAAATTATAATTACCAAAATATTATCGACTGAGGTCTTTCTGTCAACTAAGATATTTATATGTGCATTGGTATTTTTATACATTTAAAACTTAAATATTTAAAAACATTTGAAACTTAATTATATTATTTATAAAGTTTTTTTTTAAATTTATTAGTAGTTGTATTTAAAATGGAAATACTTTACTCTTTTATTGAATCAATAACATTACAGAAAAATTGATAAAAATAGACTTAAACATATTAGATTTAACTGAAAAAAATATCAAAATATATTATATAATAATCGGCGAGTACAAAAAAAATATGTAATGTACGTAATAATAAAAGAGTAAAAATAATGAAATTAACATTTTCATCGATAAAATTGCAAATGTGTGTTTGGGAATGGTTACTTGCAATTATTCGGTCACGTTTCTTGACATTTTGTTTTGTTAAGATTCTAGATACTCATTAAAAAATAGTATTCTCATTTGCATGATTACGAAATAAGTAATATTTCAAAACGTATATTGTAAATTACATGTAATTAACTGATGTAGTAATGAAAATGAGTTTGCATCTATCAATCAATTAAGTTGTCAATTTAACGGATACAGGAATACCTCGCTTACTGCGAAACAGTCCAGTTTGAAAATATCAAATGAAACTAAATTTTAATTAAGAAAAATAAAGCTAATAAACAAATTTCTCTTTTTGTGCGGTTTTAGTCTTCGATTTCAAACATTTCGGAATCGATTACCCGAATTAAGCGAGATAGTGATATAAGTGTTGATCTGTTTTCTTTAAGCGTTTGTTTTATTTTTTTAGTTATAGAGAGAACGTGAAGAAGCGTTCGTCCTTGATGAACGACAGACCGATGAATCCACTACAGGAGGCCGTCTATTGGGTGGAACACATAATAAGGCACAAAGGGGCATCGCACTTCCGGAATGGTGCTATGGACCTGAAATGGTACCAATACGAAATGGTGGACGTAGCAATCCTCGTAGGAAGCGCCGTTATACTCACCTTGATCATAATCATCGTGGCCATTCGAAAGGCCCTCTCGCCGAAACACAAGAACCAGAAGAGCAAAAGGAAAACACAGTAATTTATTTATCATTATTATTATTTTTTTTGTTCTTCATCCATTCTCCATTTTTATTTCGTTAATCTCTTACATTTCTCAACATACGATGAACAATAATATTTAGATACATGTTTTTATTATTATTTTTTTATTAGTAATTATTACATATTTTTGTTGGTTTCTCGATTCAAGTTTTGATTATATACAACATTGAACAATGTTTCTCTTACATAATTATATATTTATATAACTCCACGACACTTATATTATTAAGTTATTTATATATTTTATTTTTTGAAATACACACTCATATTATATAATTGCGTGTTCCTTATGTACACAGATACAAACAATTCTTATAATTATTTCTTAACTAACAATATGTATATATTATATATATATTTCTATACATAATATAAAATAATTATATATCACAATACGAGTTCTTGTTGTTATTTATTTTGTTGTGTTTGTTTTATTTTGCTTGTTTATAATGTTAATTTTAAGATTCATTTGCGAGAAAAATTATTCGATTACTATTATCCTAATTATACTTATTATTTAAGGAAAAAAAAACACCCAACAACTTTATGTATTTACACGATTTACATCTAAGAACATCGATTTAATTAGTTACTATGTTACATTTCGCACCCTGCGATTCGCTTTCGAACGAAACAAAAGAATTGTAACAACAATAACAAAGACATAACAAATGAATCGGTTTTCGGGTGTCACCAATATAGGGCTCAGTTTAGATTGGTACACCTGAAATATCGTCGTCTCAGATCTAAATCCGAAGATCTGACACGAGGATTGATCCTTAAGTACTAGAATACATCGACTTAGGTTATACAACAGCATGCATCTGATTATTAAACTATCTATGTACAGTTCATATCCCGTTTACCCGATTCTTGTAATCCGTCGGGTCCGCTCGATGGATCGAGCGCGACGGCCGAAGGAAAACGAAACGAAAACCGATCTAAATTCTAGACAGATATGTTATCCTAGAATTAAATATCACATGAAAATCAATTCAATATTATTGTATTTATTATGTAACCGTACAAACTTCTTCTTCGCTGATCGTCACTACTTACTTAATCTAAACTAATAACAGCGCTACTACGCGATGAAACATGTGTTCAACGTTAAGCGGGACAGCGTAATTTGCCGAAATGATCCACGAAATCGTGAAAACAGCAAGCGGCCAAGAGGTTTCGGGTTATCGACCGAAGCGAAACGTGCGCCATCAAAACCAAAATCGAAACGCAATTATTATTCTGCGTTTTGTAATAACAATCGGCCGGGAGTAACGACTTGTTTTTTTTTCGGTGTGCAACCTTGAACTTATTTGAATCGAGGCTCCAGCAACGAGGATTCAATTATCGTGTTTCTATGACTTAATGAATATGACATGCAAATGAAGCACGCGATTTATAATGAGTTTTTGTGTTTGATCTCTAATTGAAGGTTCTTTTTCCCTTATATTTTTTTTCTTCATCTGCGATTTAACAAATTAGTATCGTGCGTTGGGTGAAAAACAAACAGACTTTTCGGTCGTGGAAAATATCGTGAGCGGAATTGGATTTTCGCGGTCGGAGCGGACGTAAAAATAAATTGGGAGCGCAGTCTAAATTTTTATCGGAAAACGCGATATTGGAAAATAATGAATAAATAAGCAGTATAAACATATACAAAAAAATACAGATCCGAAAATATTGATTGATTTATCTCGAGTGAAAAGCGAATGGAAGGGATGCTTAGACGAAATCGTTCGTGATTATGCTCCGACGGAATGAGCAAAGTTAAAAAACTTATCAGCTGTATTTTTCATAAGCGGAAAAGAAATCATCTAAATGAGGCAGAGCAATGTAAAAGAAAGAAACAATAATTTAGGTTTCATGAGGTGGAAAAGCGAATAAATCACATCGCGAATGGTTAAGGATTTAGTTTTCAGCGATTGCTGCAAACTAGCTAGGTGAATTTACGTATGAATATATGATTTTGGGTAGTAAATCACTTTACCAAACCAAACCATCGTTTGTTTAATTTCTGAAATTGGATTTTCATCAAATTGCTAATTGAATCGATTTAAATGAAATTCAATCAAATGTTTTTTTTTGTAATCAAGTTTAATTTTAGAATTTAACAACTATTGCTGAAATGTGTTTTCCGAATAAACAGCAGCGTTTAACAGTTCGATTATTTCGCTTATTCGAGTTGTTATTGCGGGAAGTGGGTATGCGTTTTGGTTGAATGCATCTCTTTGGAATATTTTTTTGGGTTCCGAATTGCAACTGTTGGCATTCGAAGAATGTTCCGGATTTGCGTCCGAACGGAAGTGGTTTTCTTGCGGACCGGAAGGACGACAATAGAACAAAAGAAGAGAAAAAAAATAAAACAGTTCAATAAAGCGCGTATCGAAAAACACGAAACCTACGGCCTGAAAACTTAATGTTTTCGATATTCAATTCTACATGATATATTTATGTACACGTTTCTAAGAAAGACTTTTGTAGCGTTATCAGGAACATTTTTTTTTAAATAATTAATCAATAAATTGGCATGAAACGTAAACCTGTGTTGTACATATTTTTTTTTGGTATAAATATAAAATTCTTATATACAGATTAACTTAAGGACGTATGATTCGCGTATGTACAGGGTTTTATCGCATCTTGCCGGAGCGGAAGTTCCGGATGCCGCCTCCGATCTGGCCGGAGAGGATGCGCTTGAATGCCTGCCGGAATTCCGGGTTGAAGATGGTGTAGATTACTGGGTTGAGGGTGGAATTGAAGTATCCCAACCAGAGCGAGAAAGATATGATGTAGGCGTTGATGGGGCAGAGGTCACCGCACAAAGGCATGACTAGAGCTAAAATGAAAAATGGTAACCAGCACATGACGAAGGCTCCGGTGATGATGGCCAAGGTTTTGGCTGCTTTGCGTTCGCGCTTTGCCTCCAAAGTTTCTTTGCGGTCTCTTCTTGAAGCCGCCACTCTTTCGATCGTCGGAGGTTCTTTATGGATCATCTCGATGCGGCTTAAGTCGCTCTGGTGACTGGCTGATCCGTTATTGGTGGTAGCCGATGAGGATTTCTCTGGGCTCACGTTGTTCGAGACGGCGACGTTGCTTTTGATCTTAGGCTTGGATATTGTGAACGCTGTGGTCTCCTCCGAGGCGTTTCCATTCACCTGACGTTCGTCCTCCTCCTCGACGACGTCCATTGTAGTCGTCGATTGACCCTCCATCATCACCAACGAAGCAACTAATGCCTCAGCGGCGGTCGACCTTTTCGTGGACTTCTTCATCCTCAGGAATTTTCTCTTAATTATGAAGCTCTTTGTGTTGTTGTTCGTTTTCGCTGTCTTCTCCACGTTGTGGTTGCGCATCTCGCGTCGTTTCCTGATGCGCTTCCTCGCCGTCTGGAAGATCTTCCAGTACAGGATAAAGATTACAAGAAGAGGTACGTAGAAAGAGGAAGATGTTGCAAAGATTTGGTATCCAACGTCCTGACTAACCAGACACTGCTTTTTTATATTGATCCTATCCGCATAATCAGGATCTTTCCAACCGAATTGTGGAATCTGTGGCGCTAAAGATACAACAAGCGCGACGCTCCAAATCATAACTATCATCACTCCAATTCTATGGCTGTTTCTCGTGTAGACCACATTCGTTACGGCCCAATACCTGAATGATGATGATATAATTAAAGTTACAGTAATACGAATGTATTTTATTCTTACCTATCCATTGCTATGGCAACTAAATGGAGTATGGACGCTGTGCAGCAGAGGACGTCTATGGTGGTCCACATGTCGCAGACTTCCGGACCCATGGACCAATTGCTGCTTATCTGCAACAAATTTCGTTATTACCATTAATGCCTCGGCTCGAAATTAATTTGGGGGAAACGCATAAATTTCGTCGGTAGTCGCAATAAATCCCGGCACGAACCTCGATCCCTCTAAATGCGACATGCGGTCAGCATTTCTGCAATAATAATCCGAAGGGGATGTAAGATATCCGGGAAAGAGGTTTCACATATTTCAAATTTATTGCAAAAACCTTCAAAATAAATATTTTAGTAGATGCAAATATATGAATTATTTTTTAATGTAAAAATCTAAATATTTCGATATTTTAGTTTCTTTAAATTTCATATAATAGTAGGATACATAAAATAGTTTACTTTTAGTGTGATATTTTTGTAAAACTCCATTTTTACAATTGATACTCCTCAGTTGTAAAATATAACAGCTTTTTTTAATGATGGCACATTCAAAAATTTAATATAATAAAATTGACAACAATAATTTCAAAATTCAAAGTGAAAGATTCAAATCTTATTATATGTAGTGTAATAAAATTAGTAATACGCAAACAAAAAATCACCATCAACAAAACAATGTTTGCTCTTTTGTATGAGAATAAAAAGTAGGTGTTTCTTTCAACAAAAGATCCTGATTTAAAAAGAAGTGTTATTGTGAAGTGATCGGTGTTAAATGCTAATATGTATATTCGTTAGGCCTACAACTTTCCTCTTAATTATTATACGACAAATATCACATATGTTACATATCCATGAAATATACCAGTGCTATAAGTAAAATTATTTAGAACAGCTTGTGAAATATTCCGATGATCGGTTATAAATCGTATAGTTCTTAACACTCAACAACACTCTTCCATCCATTAATACATTTTTGTATTATATAATTTACTCTTTGTTAAAAGTCGTAGGAAGAAGATAGCCTTAGTTAGTGAACACTTACTTCTTCAACACATGTATACTTGACTTCTCAATAAAACACTGTTATATATATAATAAAACTAAAATTCTACAACGATATAACTACGAGATAATCCACGGTGTGCAGAGATTTTTAATCCCGGGACACTTTTTATTTTCTTTAAGAAGAATACATTTCTTCTGAAAATGAAGTTTCACTTAACAAAGTAATTTCATGAAACCAATCCTATTTGGTCAAGGTATGACATAAATATTTTGAAAATATATATGTAATGTCATGTAATATACACTGAAACAAATACAATTATTTCAGAAATCAATACAAAATTAATAATATTGATTCTAATAGAAAGACTGCATAATTGAAAAGAAATATCAATAAAAAAACTGTTAAAAAAAGTTATTAACTCTTACATACTGAAGAAACATCTAAATTTACTGTAACCTACACATATTTTCCAAAACTCTGATAAAAGACCTAAGTAAAATGCATTAAAATGTTGTCTTATAATAATAAAATATATTTATAAAATATCTCAAATAAACTATATTTGATACATTAATTAAAGACATTAATATCTTGCATATACGAATTCAATCAAGTCTGGTAAGAAAAATTTCAAAACAAACTAAATTTGAATTTAGCAAATTAAAAAAAAAAATGTACATAAAATTATTTGTTTTATACATACATTCTTTTTCCTTTCATTTTGTGAGGTTTTTATGTATTTAGTTTCTCGATTAGTCCCGTTTCAAACAATGCGGGATATTTTCGGAATTATACGATGTATTGTTTTACAAAGAGCCAATGCATCACACGTGTACGCACTATTATGCAAATAAGCTTTTAAAAACATGAAAATTAAAAACAAGAAATATGAGAAAAAACGTTTAATTGTATTGGTAAGCAGAGTGATGTAAGACAATTAGATGCAATCTGATTAATGCCGTCTATACTTTCATGCCGCCCCCTACCCTCAGTTTTCGCGGGTGGAGTCGGTTTTGCCGCTTTAATTAAACAGTGAATTATTAATATGTATTAAGAGAACCGTTTAAGAATAATGAAGCAATTAAATTCAACAACGTTCCGCTTTACGATTCCTTCGGCACCCGAAAGACATTAAACTATTTAATGTGTGTTCATTAACTGTAACAAATATAACAAGCGCAATAAATAAATATAAGGGATATAAGTTTATTGCAACTAACAAATTTCACTATATCTATTAACATACATTAAATTAATAAATAAACAATGTTGATCACATAAAGTAAAACCTAAGTTCTCGAACAAACAATTCAATAAATTTGAATATTTTATAGTTTTGTCGATATGTAGTCCTAGTGGGTTTTATGGTAAAGTCTATATTAAAGTCAGTGTATTTAATAATATTTATTTAACATTTGGATAACTGATTTCTTAATCTAGCTTCCAATTGCTAACAAGCATAGGTTGCTGTTCAAGAATATTACTAGGACTAACTTAAAACTATATATTGTCGCCTTATAAGCTAAAAGGCTAACCGCATAGTAAATAATATTTTAAGTGAAGGGGCTCATTCGCCCTTCGAAATGTACGTCATCTGTACCCGGGGTTGTTACGTCATTCGCTGTTGAAAATGTAGCAATTTTCTGGGGAGTTTCATCTTGGAAATGCATAGTTTTTATAATTATCTGCCCATGTTGTTACATTATCTTCCACTTGAGACAGTGACATTAATGGGTATTAAAACAAAAACACGAGAAATCCTATCGTTTCTATAAAAGGTACTGTTTAATGTTTGCCGCCCTTGGGAAGTTTCCATAAGAATGTAATTATTAATACATAGTGCTTATTAACATAGATTTCAATAATTAATAATAAAGTGGTTGGACACAACAAAGCTTCGGTAAATTACAATTTTCAACAAATATTTCTCAAATAAATATTTTTTTTTGAAACTATTTAGTTCAAACTATTTACATAATTAATTGTGTTATCGTCTTATGCTTGCAAATGAGACTATTCCTTCGTCCCAGTCACGTATTACGTAGCGATTAGTAAGAAATATTATCAAAATAAATTATTATCTTATCTATTTTTTTGCTCAATTTGAATGAAAAAAACTTACCATTTCAAATGCCCATAAAGGAATATTGTAACGTTAGAAATAGATCATGTTCTCATTTTTTTATTAGCAACTTTGTGTAAATTTACTTTTTTTAGTAATTAAATTAAATAATAAATCCACCGTTAATTAAAAAAAACGAATTATAAAATGACACAATAACAACTAGTCTTTCCGACCTAATAAAAATATTAAGGGCATAATAACAAATAATATACAATTGAATAAGTATTCATTTTTATGAAAAAAGTGTTTTTATATTCTAAAAATTCAGTTTTCGTACAACCTTTAGAAACAAATTATGTTTCACAACCGAGGTTCCACTATATTACTGTTCTAAGACAGCAAATTTAAATGGTTACATAAAATTAATAAATGTAAAATGTCAACACTATGAGAGGTATTGCTGTATATATAATATTAAGTTACATTGAAAAAATAACGATACGAAAATACAAGCAGCGTCGTCCTCTTTATTTCAAAGTACTTTGAGAGTAAACATATTAGGTTTCACTGTTACCTTCTTCTTAAGCAGGATAAAATGCATAAAGCTGTGATATGAACCCTTACATCAAATTTCAAACCTAAACAAATTAAAATTAAGAAAATACAAGACAGTATATATTTTCCTCGTCTACTTACTGAAATAATACAATGTTACATGAGTGACATAAATGTTTATTAGACATACCAATCTGAAATTAGTTTTTAAAACTATAATTGATGCAAATAATAAGCTTTACGTGATTCTATTAATCCTTGATTCAACCATTGTGTTTGCTGGAAGAAATTGCGGACTTTGCTATATTGAAGCTGCATTATCAGAGGTAACGTTATCTTAGATATTGTAACACGGCGGGCACTAAAACCAATAACACAAAATCTTCGTTCTTAACGTGAGAAGGTTCAGTGCGCCACTTCCTTTTATTGAGAGAAAGAAATCTCTCATCTTTCCAGGAGCCTAAAACAGTCTTCTTTCACGTTTGGCTTTCAACTCTATCGAAGCTCACATTGCATGGAGGATAGTAGGTTTTATATTTATAATATGCATGTACAGTTTTGTTAAACTACGCTTGGATAGGAAAAGAAAAGAATACAATTTGACATGTATTCTTAAATAATTCAAATAGTTGTATCGTTGATAACTATCCACCGGTAAAGATTATCCATTTAATGTCAACCGCGATCTTAAATTTACTCAATGTTAATATTGATGAACAAATTGTGAATAAAATTATAAGACATAAAAAAATCAATTACTTCTGTATGATATCATACAAGTACTGAATAATGACTTATCGGAATGATTATTAAAGAAAAAAAGAGATATGCAGCAAAAAAAGTAGTCCCTAGTATTTCTTGAATTATTTACTAATGAAAGAATTCAATACTAAAGATACTGTACAAAATCAACGTACTTTTTATTCGTTATATAACTTATATTTTATTTATATTTCAAAGGATTAAGTGCTATAATTATTGGGAATAACTTAAAACAAAGATCAAACTAAGAAGTATAAAACTACACAATAAGAACAATAAATGGAAGTAATGAAACAAATAACATAACTACAGAAACTCTGAAAATTGAATTTGAAATTGCCATTTAATGAATGAAATTAACAGCAAAAAGCTATTACACATTACGTTTGTCTCGTTTTTATTTATTTATTTCTCTTGTCTTTATTTTCCTTTCGTTAAGAATATTCTTAGCATCTTCTGCCTCCTTTCGTTATTTTGTTGTTCTTGAGGTAATGAAACCGGAGAGAGAGCATCTGGATGGATGCAGGCCCATAAAATTGAAATTGAATTAATGGGAAGGGTTGGTCTGACGAAAGTGTGGAAGGGCGCATAAAATTTAACTTTGCAGATTATCGAATCTGATTAGATTCGGAACGCGAGCGGCGGCGGCCGGGGGTCGATGGAGGCGGTGGAGGCGCCGGGTTTGTTGGTGGATGTAATTTAATTAGGAAGTATCAGTTGGCTCCAGGGCGGAACCCCTTAAGGCGCCCATTCAGCATCCATGTGTGTGGATATCCGCGGGAGATTCTGGTATCCTCCTACTCTTCATCCTCCTCCACCTCTTCCACACCGAGCGAAGATAGGATTCACGGTTTTAGCGAGGCTATAATTTAATTATCGCCACCCACGCACTACCCCCCGCCGGTCCGGGATAAAACCCCGCACCATCACTATCTAGCAAAACCACCCGTCCCTTCACCCTACTCATACACATATACATACATACACACACACTCACTAATTATTCAATCGAAATGCTTCCCGGTCCAACCACTTCCGAAACAAAACTGGAGCTACTATACTCCTCCCTCGTACAATTGTACTCCCTGCCTTATGAAGTTACATATTCAGCCTGGAGCATCATAGATGCGCATATTGTTGCCAAACTACCAAATTAAGTCCAAAAGTCAAATAGCGCAGATTCTCAACCCTAGACATTTTCTGTTATTACTTACAATCTTGTATTCACACTGCGAGTGACATCAATCATACATATACGTCAATCGCAGCAACTAATGGCAACTTTTTTTTACAAATCACATGTCACCAAATGCTGATCATCTACCTACCTACTTGTATTGGTTTTTTTTTATATAACCTTCATAACATATATGTAGATATAGGCCTTTGCTTTAAAAATATTTTTATTAAAATAAACTTGAATCAGAAATAAAAACATGAGTTAATAATACATTGACTCATTTCCTACATTCCCACACAAAGAATCACAAAGTATAATATAACTGTTACAAGGTCGAAACTTTGACAAAAAAATAGTATTAGAGATTTATATTTTTAACTTGTTTCTTACTTGTTTATGTTGTATTATAATAGATCTCTTACGTTATTTGGAATACTTCGCTTAACGTTGCCTCTGTTAACGAAGACCGCAATTATGCAAAAACAATTATAGTTTTAGAAATCACTAATACATGCTTAAATTTATTTTTTCGCAAAATATGGTCAGAAGTTCTATTAGAAGAAGAAAATAATATACAAGAAATTTGATTATTTTCCAGTTGTTGATTTCTATATAGTTCTTGTATTTTGTTATTAAGGTGTTTTTGTTGGTGTTGTTTGTGGTTCATTGTGTGGTCGATAAACACCGAAAGGCTGATAGAAATAAGTCCATACATAAAAAGTCTGTGAATTTAAGGTCTAGAATTATTGAGAATAACTTATATATATACATAAGTTTTTAACTACATTTAAGAAATTAGAAACGAAGTTATCCAGATGGCTCAATCGAAAATATTCATAATCTGATTTTAAAACCTGCTTAAAATACATCGAAAACGTTATATTATTTAAAATGTGACTTCACTTTGTATGTAAGATGACTGTTTATGTAATAAAACGAAAGTTCTTCTTAACAAAATAACGTTAATCAAGGTGTTGCAATAATTTATAAATATTTGTATTAATTCATGGTCAATTGTCCTTTACAGCAGTTTAATTTATTTTTATTTTTCTTATTATGTTAAGTTTATATTTTGGTAATTTGTTGCAATAAATATTATTATAATTTTAATTGCATATTTATTTAGTAAGCTTGATTTGCAGTGCAAATGTATTTCTTTTAAAATTAATTGAGTTAAAACTTTTTTTTATATACGTGCTTCTTCATATTTTTTAAATTATGAGCTAGAAGTTGTTTTTTAGTAAGTGATAAATTCCTACAATGTATACTGACATTAACAAGAGTGTCCACAAATTAAATTTATTTATTTATATTAAAAAGGACAACTAAAAGCCGAATGGTTAAGCCGAATGGATAGTCAAATGAAAGAAGTTCATCCAAGTCGATGGACAATGACAGTGTTAAGGATAGCAGCAGATACACAGACAAAGGGAATAGTGGAATCGCAGAGCATGAATATACTGAAGTTAAACTACAAGACGGCAGCCAACCAACAAAGTACAGAAGAATATAATGGTAAAAACTTCAGAACATCCAGAATTTATTTTTATTTTGTTAATTAAACTTTAGTTTGTATTGAAATTTTCAAATCGGATTATAGTGAATTACTGATTTAAGTATTTTTGTAAAATTAGTGATTAATGCTTCATATAACGAAAGTAATGTTTTATATTTTGTTTATCAAGAGTAAATGTGCATTATATTACTTGCAAGAAAACCGGGATTTAATGCAGGAATAGCTATTAAAATGGCGAAATAAAGGTTAATTAATCGAAATCAGTGCATATCACATTCACCATGATAAAGAACTCTTGTCCACCACTGACGCTTAATCTAGAAATATTATCGACGGATAAAGAAGTTAAATATATGGGTATGCAAATTTTGAAAGGAAACACATTACTGATGTATAATTGTCATTTTATAAAGATTCCAGTCGAAGAGCCTAAGAAGGATCAGCTGTGGTACATTACGAACAGGATAATTAACGAGAATCTTGAAGAAATCTATTTTGATTAAGTTATATAATATTAACCAGTTTTTACAGCGATTTTCCATTTGTTGTTCCTTGCACAATTAATTATATTGTAATATGTTTATATACTTTATTGAAACATTCTGATCACATAAGAAAATCAACTGTGAATTGTCTGATATCTGGTATTCATGTATATTCATGAAAGAGCAATGCTATTTTTATTGTCAATAAAATTGACAAGTTGTTTGCTTTTTGTAATAGTATGTAATAACGTGATTTTACATAATTCTCTGAAAATAGTATAAAAACCGTGATTATTTTCATTAGAAAACAAATATTAAAATATAGTTTTATTTTATCCGATTTTAATGCAAAACATTTAAATAATTTAGCTTAATTTGATTATTAGACTGTATATCTATAGTACTAATAAATATAATTAATAATAACATAAACTATTTTCATTTATTTCACTAATTTTAATATTATTTGAATTACAAAATTGAATTGATCCTAATTTAGGCCCAAGGGTAATATTAAACAAAGAATAAGAACTTTTGCATGTCCTTCGTAGTAGGAAATTAGACTATGTAATTTACTTCAAAACCAATTACAATTTGCCATTGGATTATGTAACGTTTCGTTCGTTTTATTTCTTTGAATCGTCGTTTATTTATTTGTAAACAGTAATTTGCTGTCACGAAATGCGTGGGGACACGAGATTCGCATAGATTTCGAAGAACAGTTCTGAATTGTTTACAATTATTCCGCAAACGTTGACAAATTTATGTTGTAATGACTAGAGTTGCTAAAATTTCCCGGAAATTTTGGAAATATATATAGTTTCGATACCCTAAAAAAATATCTAAAATATGTACTTTATCAATTTTGGTAATGATAACTCTGTAACATTTTAATGCAATAGTGAAGACCCGAGAAGTTTAATACGGCAGAAATTGATAAAAAAGCAAATTATTCAATCTCCTATAAAACATAATCATTGTAAAGTACTAAAAAATAATTTAATATATTTGAAGGAACTGGAAAGAAAAGCAGTAATTAGATCTTCTATATATTTCAATTTTCTCCATAAAACCAACAAGCACTGAATGTAAAAATAGTCAAAAAAAACATACTAATATTTTTTTTATGTCGTATAATTTTATTCACAATCTGATTATCAATGTGAACTATTTCCTTTGACTGTGAATCTTCTGCTATCCTTAACACTGTCATTCCATCGACTTGGCTGAAGGTCTATATGCTGAACCTCATTAATTTCACTGTCCATCTGTGATGAACAATGGCCCTATTGCTTGACCAGGATTCGGCGCCCACGAAATCGTGGGTAAGGCGACTTAAGCATTTGCCTATTAGTCGCCCATACTAATATATAAGTATGTTTTTGGACTATTTAATTTTTTTTTAGTTTATTTTATTTTTAATCATTTTTTTTACATTATTTTTTCCCGAGAATGCCTTAAACAGTGCATCAAATAAAGTGAGGAACTTAATAAATGTACGTTAATCCAAACAAAACGAAGACAATTAAACACGAAATGTAATTACGAAACACGAAAGTGGATGAATTTAAACCGCAACGGCAAATTAAAACAGGTGAAAGCAGACCTCTCGTTTTTCTAATTTGAAATTTCGTTTCCTTTTTTTTTTCTTTCTCGACGGTGCCGAAAAATTATGTCTATAAATTAGGAGCTTGCAGAGAGGTTCGGCGTTTAATGGGCGGCAATTTGACTTTTAAATTGTTCGCAAATCATCCCCTTTGAACAACAGCTGCTCTCCACCGCTAAAGCCGCCTCCATAAACACGTTTCATTTCGTATGCCGCTTTACGTCATTTCTTTCATTGTGATTATGCACTTTGTTCAATAGATGACGCTTAAAAATTAACACTTAATTTAGAGTAAATAAACAGTCAAACTACATGCAAAGTGAAATCATCTTTTAAAATATGAATTTAAAGTTGATTTCACTAAAAAAAATTTGTTCAGTAAGATTTTCTTCAATTTCGTCTTCATTTCCATTGTCTTTATTGATTACAGGGTTTTCTAAATCACTTCTGCATTCTCTAATTTTGTCTACATTCTTCATTTCTTCTACATTCTTAAATTTATCATCATTTTATTTGTCTTTATTGCTAACAAGGTTTTCTAAATCTCTTCTGCATTCTTTAATTTCATCTTCATTTTCTTTATTGCTAACAAGGTTTTCTATATCTGTACTGCATTTTTTAATTTAATTTCGTCTTAATTTTCTTTGTATTTATTACTAATAAGGTTTTCTAAATCTTCTCTGCATTCTTTAATTTCATCTTCATTTTCTTTATTGCTAACAAGGTTTTCTATATCTCTACTGCATTCTTTAATTTAATTTCGTCTTAATTGTCTTTGTCTTTATTGCTAATAAGGTTTTCTAAATCTATTCTGCATTGTTTAATTTCGTCTTCATTTTTTTTGTATTTATTGCTTTAAATTAGATTATAATATTTTCTCAAAAAATATTGGGAACTTATAAACTTCAATTTTCCTCGAGAAATTCTCATTGTTTTTATTTCTTCTAATACTTATAAATTATTTAGCACAATTATAATTATTTTTAGAACTTATTATTTTATTTTACAATTATTGTGCAACGTTACATGTCGATTCTATCGTTAATTATTTTGAGAATTTGTTATGTTCTTTATACTTTTATATCGACTAAATCTTTAATTATTTATTACGATTTAAAATATTATAAAAAAAGCTTTAATATTATTATTATTTTTATATGAAATATAATATTAATTACTTGGATTAGAATACTTTTTTTAGATTATAATTATTTATGGTAATTTTTCCAGAAAGATATTGTTATCTATATACTAAATCTTTCATTGTGAATTTTCTTCAAAAATTCTCAATATTTTTTGTTTTTCGTTATCTTATGACTTATTTGATATATTTATAATTATTTTTTACGTTGCTTCACACTTGATGAACACTGAGTTAATTTGATGAACCATTCAAATTAACTCAGCCTTTAATTAATTTCGTCTTCATTTTATCTCGAACAATTCATCATTCTAAACTTCTCACTGTGTTACTTAATCCAAAGTACATAAAAGAAGCATTATCGTTTTTATTTTTAATTGAAATGCTCGAATTCTTTCGAAATATATGATTGAACATGAGTCATCTAAAACTTGATTCTTCTTTTATCTAATTCAATTTGAATGCTATGTTTGTGCAAAAGGTAAACTAATGATTTGTTGGGGCAATTAAACTATGAAAAGACAGCAGCTGCGAATTGATCAAACGACTTTGTCGAATGTTAATGAAGCTCGAGGATCGATCGGGGATATTTGCAAAGCCCTAAACCGCACGCACATTATGGAAATATCGCGATTTTCCAAGGATGAAAAATAAACGACCTTCGAAGGAGGCGTAAATAAACAATTGGACGAAGGTAATGTGCGGTTGCCACCTTTCTGCGTTTGACAGTTGCTAAATTGGAATCCCTTGCGGCGATTCATATTTTATCTACTCCTCAAATAGCGCCGACACCGCGAGAGCGCTGGATAGCCGACATTCGGTTTCTCCGGAATTTGAAATCCGGCGCGAATTAGCCACGAACCAATTAAACGAGTGGTACATTACTAATCCAATTAAGTTAGCAGTGATATAAATACATGATTTAAAACTATATTAGTAACAACTATAAGCGTATTTTCTGGATAAATTATGTCAGAATTATTTTCCTAATTTAATTACTTCAATTATTTTCATATGAGGATTGTTAAAGGTCTACGCAACTTTGTGAATATTCCATAAGAAATTAAACAGTATTACGAACTCGTTTTTGTTGATCTCAGTGTAACTCATAAAATTACTCTTGTTATTCAACAGTGTCTTTACTATTTATCTTTATACTTATTTATTTTAGTCCTTGTTTAAGAAATGGTTTATCGGTGTGTCGTAGGTATATCAGCATACAATTCACAGCTTATTCAAATTTTATTATATCTACTATTGGTTTACATCATGTGGATGATATTATATTGCTAATCGAACTTTTTTTTTCAAGTAAACTTTATTTCATTCATTAAAGAAATCTTGTGCTTTTGGCCAAATATATAATTTGCGCCCCCGCCTTAAGAAACGAAAAGGTCATCAAATTTGCGCCCCCATTCCTCAAGAAAATAATAATATTAACTATTTCTAGCACTATTAGTACACCTACACTTGAAGTCCGTCGTTGTCGTCGCTTATAGAAATGCGTGATCAAAACGTCACTGATGTATCCGACATTTCAGACCCAGTTCCACCAGAAAAGCACATGACAAGCAAGCTTGACACAAAGTTTTAGCTCAATTAAAAGAAGCTCTATTTTAAACATATACTCCAACGTAGATCGAATTATTATTTTGCTGGTCTCAAACATTTAGTCAAACATTAACTAAAATAAGTAAACTTTCTTATTTTATTAGAAAAATAGACTATACTATATATTACATAAATTATAAAACATTTTGTATTTTACCTATATTATATAAAATTAGAAATATTGAATAATCTGTCGAAAAAAACATTTGAAAGTTATGAAATATTGAAATAGTAACGCTACTTTTAAGAGGAGTTATTGCAACTTGTTCTGGTACTTTATAAGTTTATTAGTTAATACTGGAATTGTGATAATAATGATTTTGAAATAAACAGTAAAACTTCAATTAGAAATGTATACTTTATTTACAATATCTCATATACTACCGATAATCGATTACGTCAATATCCTAATCCGTTTGAAACCGGACCAATCAAGAACAATAAGACTGCATACAATAACACAAAAAGAAACCCATTTGTATGAAGAAAAAAAAATATCATGTACATATAAAAAAATAATTTAGAAATTTTCAAACCATAATGCAGGCTTTGCCAAATTAAGTTGTATTGAAAGTTAATAGGTCATTCGTAAAAACCTGAAATGAAATTATTACTAAATAATTATTGAATGTGTTTTCTTATTATTTTAAATTTTATTGATTATATGTTACCTTCCCTACAAAATAAAGAAGGTTTTCGATGAAAATTTCAGAATTTACGAAGTGTTTTGTTGCAGGAAAAGTTTGGGAATCCCTGCAATAGTGAATTTGCACTGTTCGAAGTCTCATTGTGTGTATACAAATCGCTCAAGAAGTAATTTTATACTCACATTTAATTATTTATATTGATCAAAATATTCCTACATATTAATAATATTTGAAGTTTTTAATTAGTTGAATCAAATTTAGACAGTGTTGTTATACAAGTCCCAAAAGTCACTAAATCATTTCTAGGTTACCCTGTATTTATTTTACAAATTCTGTATTTTTAGTGTTTGTAATAGATGTATTTTATTTCTTTTCTCTTGTTTTAATGTATTTCAATATAAAATAAAGTAGTTCAAATATGAAAGTATAAAGGAAGCATTTAGTTTATTTCAAAATTATTAAATCGATTTGAATCGTGAAACAGTTACATAAAACTATCATTTACGAGAGAATTAATAAGTTCAGTTCGGAGACAGTTCGCTCGTTCGTTATTGTTACATGCTGTCATCGGTGCATTTATGTAGTAAAGCCGGGAAGGAAGTAAATGATATCAACTATAAATATCATTCGGTGCAGCTGCCAATAAAACCGTTCCCGGAATATGATGGATCGTTGCAAATTTTCGTCTGCGCCGAGTGGTGTAATTGACTTATTATGTAAATGGCCCTTTGCATGCGCATTGCAACCAGCAGTTCACTTGCAGTGGAAATGTAACAGTTTTATGGACACTCCAGTTGGATTTTAGTGGCGGCCGTAAAGACATCGGTCCCAGGACAAGAGGAATGACCAGGAAAAAAACAAAATAAAAGCAGGATAAAGAGGAAAAACGAAAAGAGCAGGCAAAACAAAAAAAAAACTAAAACGGAAGAACGGGGCAGCTTGATTTGCGAATTAAATCGGGATGAATAAAATGACAGTTCCGTAAGGAGGTTCGCACGATAATGGAAACAATCCTGGTTAGTGCGTCCTTGGAGGTGATAAGTTGGACGGATAACGGTGGATGAAAGGAGCACCGGGGCTAGTTTTAAAAGTCCATCCTGCTAATGGAATTTAGGAAGCAGCCTCCGTCTCCTTCCTTAGACGGTAGCGCCCATTATTCCTTCGTCCCTCCTGAATTAAAGAACATCCTTTTATATGGGAGAGATCCAACGACTGACCTTTATTTGGAGTAAATTTATTTCATTAACCCTCGCCTCTTCGATAGCGTCGAAACTATGATACTAATACTCATAGGATGCCCGGAGAGAACTCTCCGACTCCCCGAAGTCTAAGACTTTCGTTTCTAAATTACGCAGCCATTTGCATTGGCAAGTAAATATTTACATAAGGAACTTAGTTATTCAACTCACTTGTTGGCTCTTTGCGATACTTCCAGAAGCTTTGTACGGCTTATTTCTATGAGAATCGGTGTACAGTTTTTATACTTTTTCTTTGCTGCATCCCATCTCATGTTACTTTAATTAATTGAGTCATTAAACTTAAGTCTCTCATTTATATAACAAAATTACCAAAGAATTATTTACATAATTATAATTTATATAGTTTTTGTATCTTTATAATTATAAAATAAAAACGAAGTAAAAGTGACGAAGAACGAATAGTATTTTTTTTTGCATTTTTCCTACCATAAAATTTTATAAATTATATCTCAAAATCAATTTGAAAAATATTATTTATATAATTCCATTTAAGTAAGTTCAAATAAAAATAGTAATGCTTCTTTAAGTGAGTGCTGTCCCCAAACATTTCTTTCAATCCAGGGATTTAGAATTTCCCGGGAAATTTTATTTGAATAATATCATATATGATAATATGAGTCCCACCCTGAAAGTACTGTAGTGCTCACAACTCGAAGTGTCAACGAAGTGTTATTGGTTTGAGAAATTTCGTTCGGGAGATTTTGATCTTCAAAATGAACCACGTAACAAACTGATAACAATATGGAGTGGAAGCGGATACACCTCAAACTACCCGTGAATTGGCAGTAAGTTGATGTCGGTATTGCAACATTTTTAAACCATTTGAAATAAATTCATATGGTTATGAAGCTTTGGATAGATGAAAAATGGATTATTTTTTACAATCGCAAGTGTTTGGCACAATAAAATGCCAAAACACACTTCGAATATTCATTAAAAAAAACTTATGTCTGTTTCATAGTCCAGCGCTGGTGTTTTCCACTACAGCTTCATGAGACCTAATGGTTAGATTACGGTAACCAAATAGACGAAATGTTGAGGAAGCTTGGGAATAATGTAGCCCAGATTGATGAATAGAGACAGGCCCAACCTCTGTCAGGACAATGCTTGACCATTATCTCGTACGAAGAACGTTGTTCAAACTGCAGCCAACTGACTACCATTGTTTATAGGTATTAAACCATATCTTTCAAATAAAAATATTTAATACATAACAAGCTATAGAAAACGACATTTCATCACCATTCTTCCTAAAAGCGGATTCCCGGAAAATTAGCTGAACATACACGTATTCGCCAAGTTAATAAGTTACTTGTCAAGTATTTTGTTTAAACTATATATATATTTTTCTCTTGTCCCCTGAAACAACTCAACTCGTATTTCACTAATTAATTGCATCATTAAGCTTAAGTCGTTATTTTTTAAACAAACTTGACAAGGTTTTATTTACGTAATTGAAATTTACGCAGCTTAAATTAGAATAGACTCAACCCGTTTAATCTACTTTAAAAGAGAACCTTTAAAAGTAAATTTGATATATTTATATCAATCAATTTAAATTTCTGTTTATTTGTATGTTTCGTATCCAACTATTTAACAGATTAATTTAGCTAATTACGACAAATTATATAAATTAGGGCAGTTAATTGATTTTATTTTCTTCAATACGATTATATAAATACAGTGGAACCTCGCTTAACGAGTAAAATTAATTGTAAGAAAATGACTCGCTTAACGAGCGAAGTTTCGCATACTAGTGACGATGATAAGAAAATTTAACAACGGATTAAACTCGTTAAGCGATGTTCCACTGTATGTTTATTATAAGAGAAGATTATTACTAAAGTGAAGTTATTGTTGGACATATGTAAAAGTAAAGGTATTATTGTTGATCCAATAATTTTCAATTTTGCAAAATATTCTCAATTATTTAAATCTTACTTGACGCTAATAAATATATTTTAATTTAGAAACTGAAGGAAATAAAATAATAAATCGAGAAAGAGTAACTAAAAGCAAATTAAGTTAAGCAATTGAACTTCTATTAAGGAAAATTTCAAAATATAATAAATTGTAATTAAACAAAATAAAAATAAATTCTTAAGAATTAGTATATACAATTATTTTTTTTTATATATAAATGATCGCTTTTCCCATCC
Source organism: Nicrophorus vespilloides (assembly GCF_001412225.1). Classification (NCBI taxonomy): domain Eukaryota; kingdom Metazoa; phylum Arthropoda; class Insecta; order Coleoptera; family Silphidae; genus Nicrophorus; species Nicrophorus vespilloides. The sequence goes on along the minus strand of NW_017100103.1, from coordinate 176,093 downwards.
TATATTCAAATCCCTTTATATATAGTTTATTTTTATTGCTGTTTTAATATTCTCGATTAGTCCGGGCTATCTGAAAAACTAATTACCCGGACTATGCTAGATACTGCTGAACGCGAATTATTATTTTTTACATATAAATTGGAATTATCTTTAATGATTGTGGCAGTTGTCAATTGAAATGATAGTAAATGAGGTTTAAATCGTTGGGTATACAATTCTAGTTCATAAACTGTAAGGGACAGCAGAATGTTCAAATATATTTATAGAAGGACATACATTTATACTTGTATTCGTGATGTTTCATATTCGTGCTACAATTTGCAAGTATTCGCAAAGCTGCAAATTGAATTTAAATAAAATAAATGACCCCTGGTCCCATGTGGGCTGTAGTATGAAATGATTGCGATTGTAAATTCGTGCTTCGCGAATGTAAACGTGCCGTTCTGCGCAAATCACGGTGCTCGTAATTAGTGCCGCAGTTAATGTTTAATTGATTATTTATGGCACTTTAAAACCGAATGAAACCATGTATAAAGTGAAGAGTACGTGAAGTAGTCACTCACCACGTAAACTGCACCCAGAGGCATGACCAGACATGCTACCATCAAATCAGCAACTGCAAGCGACACGATCAAATAGTTGGCGACATTCTGCAGGTTCCTCTCCATAAGGATGGCAGCAATAACGAAGACATTTCCTGAAATATAAAGATTTTTTATTTATTTTTATAAGATTTATGAGAAATATAAATGACAAATGTTAACAAAAACTAGTTAGCAAAATGAGAAATGTTAGCTGTCATTTAACACTTTGCTGACGAAAAGATTTGACACACTCGTTTCCAACTGTTATAAGAGAAACTAAAGAAACGTATTTTGATAACTCATACAGAACTAACTTCAGAGCTTAAAAACATAACCTCAACACGACAGCAATTTGTCATAAGAAAAGGGTAAATATTTAGTAAGTACATGTTAAAGCAATAAATGGTGACAATTGATAAATATTG
>NW_017100103.1:124201-174984 GCF_001412225.1 Nicrophorus vespilloides | reverse complement strand
AACTAATTACCCGGACTATGCTAGATACTGCTGAACGCGAATTATTATTTTTTACATATAAATTGGAATTATCTTTAATGATTGTGGCAGTTGTCAATTGAAAATGATAGGTAAATGAGGTTTAAATCGTTGGGTATACAATTCTAGTTCATAAACTGTAAGGGACAGCAGAATGTTCAAATATATTTATAGAAGGACATACATTTATATTTGTATTCGTGATGTTTCATATTTGTGCTACAATTTGCAAGTATTCGCAAAGCTGCAAATTGAATTTAAATAAAATAAATGACCCCTGGTCCCATGTGGGCTGTAGTATGAAATGATTGCGATTGTAAATTCGTCGGCTTCGCCGAATGTAAACGTGCCGTTCATGCGCAAATCACGGTGCTCGTAATTAGTGCCGCAGTTAATGTTTAATTGATTATTTATGGCACTTTAAAACCGAATGAAACCATGTATAAAGTGAAGAGTACGTGAAGTAGTCACTCACCACGTAAACTGCACCCAGAGGCATGACCAGACATGCTACCATCAAATCAGCAACTGCAAGCGACACGATCAAATAGTTGGCGACATTCTGCAGGTTCCTCTCCATAAGGATGGCAGCAATAACGAAGACATTTCCTGAAATATAAAGATTTTTTATTTATTTTTATAAGATTTATGAGAAATATAAATGACAAATGTTAACAAAAACTAGTTAGCAAAATGAGAAATGTTAGCTGTCATTTAACACTTTGCTGACGAAAAGATTTGACACACTCGTTTCCAACTGTTATAAGAGAAACTAAAGAAACGTATTTTGATAACTCATACAGAACTAACTTCAGAGCTTAAAAACATAACCTCAACACGACAGCAATTTGTCATAAGAAAAGGGTAAATATTTAGTAAGTACATGTTAAAGCAATAAATGGTGACAATTGATAAATATTGATTTAAAGGTTAAGTGTTCTTTAACTTACCGATGATGGTTACTAAGATCATGAGGCCTAGAACAATGGAGAGTACTCCCATGAGGAGAATGTGAGCCAAGGGTTCACCATCTTCGTTGCCGATGAAGGTATTATTGAATGTGCCATTAACCAGAGTGTCATTAGGAACGGTCAAATTCAGAAACTTATCCGGTGATAAGCGGAGGAAGTTGCCTATGGTGCCTTCATTGAATTCCTCCAGATTTTCTACATACAACATAAAGTTCGCATTATCATGTAATCGAGGAATTGCAGATGCAAAAGCGGAAATTGTATGATGAGCGTGTCCTCTCGGAGTGCCGGAGTGCACTTAAAGGAATGTTAATCCCACAAAAACAACGGTTCCATAAACAAATGCTTTGCAACGCAAATGAATGAAGGAAAATTACCATGATCCTCGCTTCTCATTGTCATCGTTGCCATTTAAATGTATGCGAACTGAGCGATGCAGTTTATATTCTTTGTGGAAAGTAAGTGGCTTGAAGGAGTTTATAAGAGATGAAATGAATTTATTGTTATAGAATTTTGCATGAGCTTCGGTGGAGCTCTTTTATGTGAGAGGTAGAGAAGGAGGATGAGGATGAGGAGAAGAAGGATGATATGATGCGAGATGAAGTTGTGTGTGGGTGATCCATCAAATCTGTTTCGCGTTTAATGTTAATCCCTTTTAGGGCAGTAAAAATGTTGATGCATCGCATGAAATATTCATATGGAGAAACATAATGGAAGGGCGTAATGTTTTACGCGCCCCGGGATTCAATTTCGTGGAGAATGAGATGCGATTAAGCGGGAATGCGTCTGTGTATCCAAGGGCCGGTATTCGGCGAAAAGGAAGAGGGCACTGCGAAGGGAGTGCTTCGCTTTGAGCATGCAAAAAGCTGAGGGTTTTACCATCGGAAGTCGTGGGCTGTATCACATCGTTAACATGGAGAACGGGTGCCGTTGCGTGGTGGCCGAGGGCGTTTTTTAGCATGCTAAGGGTAGGCATGGCTCGCAGGGACTGCCTGGACCTCACGGTATCATCGTCTCAGCCCTGTAAACACACAAAACAACCAGTCAGTCGGGGTTGCGGGCAGCGGCAACGGCAGTGGCGGCCCTTTTTAATTGAATGGCGCGCCGATAAGGGCGGAAAGGGCCGCGGCCGAAAGCCAGAAGGATCCAAGATAAATAACTAACTAACTCTAACTGAGTCGGCACTCAAGTTACGCCTCCGGCAATCGATACAAGTTTAATAGCGTCACGGACCGATATAATAGCGAAAGTTGTGCCTGTCAAAACTTATTCTATTATGCAATTGTATCCAACTTCCCAATGCAATTCTCGATGCCAAATGTAACTACGCAGTATTCAGACAACGTAGACAACACGAAACATCGTGACAATCAGTGTCGACTCGTGGAAACGCACTTGACGGGTTATTACCGGAACTTTGTCAATTCCAAATATAGAAATTATTGAAGAAAATCAATGACTATAAGTTTATATTAATTAATTAAAGTTTGATTTAAATTTAAAAAAAAATCTAAATGTTATTATTGTATAAATGAAAAAGAAATTAATCGCAAATTTTATGGAATTTTTTATATACAAAATATAGAAAATAATTGAAGAAAATCTAATATTATAAGTTTACTGATTTTTATTTAAATTTCAATATATGTTTAACCACTATTATGATAATCGATTCCGTCAATAATACGCACTAATCGAGGATTTTGAAAATAAACACAAAAATCTATGTAGAAAAAATAATTTTGTTTACTAATTTTTTAGATTTTTTTTGTTTTTGTTTTGCACAATTGAAATTTAGTTTGTATTGAAATTTTCACACCGTACTATAGTGAATCAGCTTTAATCAGACCCGCACTATGTAGGTAGAGTGCGGATTTAGTAAAAATATTAAAAGAACAAAATTTACACGAATGTCAACTTTAATAATACATGTCAATATATTCAGTTCTTTAATACCATAACTGGAAAATGTTGATAACTTACAATAAGACATCCCATAAATTGTCAGATTTACAATCTTAGAGTTGTTAGTTATAAAACGGGTGAGTTTCCACATCCACATAGTAAAAACTGATTTCCTTTCTTCGAAAATATATTTACATTCATACCACTTCTAATATGATTATTTTTTTGTTAATTATAAAACATTATCTTAGTTAGTTATGTTGATAGGGAACTTTTTTCATAAGTATTAACTGGTATTGGTAATTCAAGAGAACAACACTTATCTTAGTTGATTGTTTAATAAAAATACTGATTTCAAAAGAAAAAATATTTATAAACCCCAAAAATACTCTACATTGTAGAATATTTAGATTCTAAAGAATATAATAATATTCGGGGAGAAAAGACTTAAGTCGATAGCCCTTTGGTTACAATTGGTGACTAATAAAGATTTTTTTTTTATTAATAATACTCACATTTCATAAAATGACTACCGAGAACAAATATTTCATGAAAGACCTATAACAATCTATTAAATTGAGTGTGAAATATGTAATTATAGGTAATTCTACAGATTTGTGTTTTCGGTTTTCTAGAAAAAAAGGAACATTTTCTATTTCCTATACTAAATCGTTTAAACTTAAATTCCTTTCATATTTATGTATTTTAATGTTGTATATTCATACAATAATAATAATGAAATAAAAAATGATGAACTGCGACAAAGAACACCAAAACAAAGTGTAAAAACTAAGATAGAATTCACTGTGTTGATCGTATGAAAACTCGAAATTAACAGATGCTACTTCACTGCTGAACATTATATTTATTTAACTACCGCTACTCTAATATTCTACGGGGAATATTAAATATTGATTTTTTTTGATTTTATTTTAACTGTGGCCACTTAATTTATCAAAAAACTCTCGCAATCGACCGTTTGAGCTCCAGCTGTATAACAGTAATTCTCTAATTTTCTGTTTTGCTACATTTTTCTATATATACCTATTCCTCGGGAGGTCTTTTACATTTTTTAAGTACAAAAGGGGGTCCTGGATCAAAAACACTACAATGACATAATTATAGATAATCCACGGTGTACAATGATTTTTAATACCGGAACACGACAGTAGTTTATTTGCATTATAAAATTTATATATACCTCGTTTAGTCCGGGTAATAGGTTCCGGAGTAATTGAGGAACTAAATAGATACAAAAGAAAAAAATACACGCTTATTTGTGTATAAAGAAATAATGGACTAATTGAAGCCGGACTATGCGAGGTATTGGTATATATGCAACTTCTACTGCAAAATTTGCTGTGGTCATCTAATAGGGTTGAAATTGATGGTCCATACTGTTTATAGATTATAGTTTATTTGTGGAATTCCAAATCCAGTAACAAAAAGGAAAATCACTCGGAACAAGACAAGATCTCTACGATTTTCTGCTTCAGCAGATGGAACAAAAGTGATAAGTGTTTACAAATATTGTGAATCGCCGGAGGAAACGTTTAAGTCGCATCAGCGGCAAATCGAGTGGCGCGTTCTTTGGCATCGGGATCCCTTTTGTTTCGCAACCTTCTGACATTAAACATTTATTGTGGCAATCCGTCCTGCGCCCTTTTGCGAATACATTCACTTTTTGTTTGTTTGTTTTGGGTCTGGTTGCTCCGATTTATCACCGTGCGTTTCCGCGTGATTAATAAGTTCCAGATAATGTTTCATCGTTTAGCATTTATCAAAGTCGCAGAACGCCCATGGTATTCATAAATCAAACGGCTCAAGATCGCATATGGATCAGCCAACCTAACATTATTCCTCTTTCTCTTCATCGCATTTCCTCTTTTTCACACCCTATCTCTCTCTCAATCGTTATATATATAAATGTTCGTTATTTTTTTTCTCATTCAACCACAAATTCGGAAGCCGTAATAAAGCGAATCCTTTCACAAACGCAACAAGTTATCGTGTATTTCCACATAAAGTATACGAGAAACAAACCTAGTTAAGAAACGAATTAATTCGGCGATTGATGTTCTCCATGCGTAATTCGTTGATGTATTGAAAACAGAAACCAGACGTTCCCTGTTTCTTTTGATGAATCGATTTTTTTGTGCTCTAAATAAATCAGTATTTAATTTCCATTTGGAATTAAGATCACACGCGTAAAGGAGCAGAAGAAAAACAAGGAGGAGAGGACGCAACGCAACAAACAGGGAGAGAAGAAAAAATGAAACTGGAAGATAGAATGGAAGATGTCAGCGGTGACAGGGCAAAATAAACGACTGAATTCTTCACGAGGCCACGGCCGGATGAGCCGCTCTGAGGGCGTAGGGCGGTGGTAATTTACAAAACGCTAAGCCGCCGTCCGCCCGATTTCTTTTTTCTATATTTCTCTTTCTATCCTTCTTTCTTCTTTATCCATTTATTCATCTCTTTCTAACACACATCGCAGCCCTCTGTTGCACGCCCTTTTCGACAATTGCTATTTGAATATTCTTTCGTTCTTTTCCTTTCTCCGTGCACGCACCGTTGCAATCGTGTCGCGGATAAGGGATAAGCCGGAAATTACGAATCTCCCCCGTTTTCCATCTAATTCCAAACGGTTTTCCTTCCAGAAAGAGATTGTGCCTATTCGTGAACCGCGTTCCATCGGCGAAGAGGACGCCTTTCGCGGATTAATGAAAACGTTTGCCTTATGTATAAGTAAATATAAACGGGCGGATGCGCCTTGTCATCGTCAAGTGAAATATCGCATTTCTAAATTAAAAAGTTCATTGGGGATATGGCTCTAGGTGCTGTGTCATCAAGATGGATTTTAGTCAATTTTAAAAGCAGCAGAATCATTTAATATTTGATGTTTCCCAATTTAATATTTAAATATTTAATATTTAAAGATATACTAGTTAAAAATGTATAAACTTCACATAAATTGCAAAATAATTACAGGATATTAATCATTGGAAAGTACGTAGAGTACGTACAAAGTATGCTTTACATAGTATGGCTTCAATTCATTTGAATTAAGTAAATAAAAGTAAATTGACATAATAATAAAGTCTTATAGTCAATTACAATAGAAAATGTCATTTCTGAACAAAAATATATGAAAAAAAAATGGATTTACCAAAAGAAACACCAAAGGTCTGGTTTCTGTTTTCGATACATCAACGAATTTACGCAAAGGGAACATCAAATTTCTCAAGATTGATAGTAAAATTGATTTTTTAGAAAAAAATCTTAACTTTACATAAATTGACATAATAATGAAGTTAATTGCAAGACAAAATGTAATTCGGTTCCCGAAAAAAACTGAAACAAAAAGCCTTTGTTCTCTAACTGAATTACATAGGTAATTAAAATGAAGTTTCAAAATTTGTAAAATAATAATTGTATGTTGAAAAACTTAACTTTTATAAATTGTTAGTTAGTTTATTTTTCTCATTTGTGATTAAGTAAATTTTCAATTATTGATATAAATGTAAGTACTTTCCTTATGTTTATATTTTTAGAACATAATAATTATCTTTATTGCAACATTCAAAAAAATGTATTGATTATGTTCGAATACCAAAAATTCACTGTGTATATTTTTAATGTCAGAAAATTAAATACTTATCATACACTTTTTCTAATTTAAGATTAATAGAAAATGGATTAGTTGAAAAATTAGCAGGTTATTTATATAAAGCTTCTTCCACACTATGAGTGATATAATAAGTAAATATCAGTCAGGTATTTTAACTGCTGTGTACTCATAGCATGACATGTCATCAGACTCCAGATAATCAATAATAGTTGGTACACCTTAAATTTATTGTATGAATTCATGTCTCTTAAGAAGATAAACAAGATTAAACAAAGCTAAATATAATTTTCGTATATTCTTGTACTAAATGATGTAAAATGAATCTATTATAAAAAAAGGAAAATAATATTATTTTTCTTGTTTCAAGATATTTATAAATTGTATTTATAATATTATTATAAGACAAAGGTTTTGTATATCTACATTATCACTATCATTCGATGTCTTCTCTCTCAGCCATGGGATTAATATCTCATACCAACTTTATAAACAGCACTTGTGTCACTTGTGAATAAAATTTTAAAAAAATATAGCAAGTTGAGTTGACAAATCCATCAAATTGAAAAATATGACCCAATATGTTATTTTTACCTGCTTAACTTAACAATTGTGTAAAATATTGTCCATATTCAGTAATCCAGTAATTTCACTAATTTATTATTGGCATATCGGTTAGTCTCTGAGAATACAGTAGTTACTAAATCATCATCAATTATTTTATATCCATAATCCGAATTAATTCTGTTTTTAAATTTATAAACAGGACATTTTCATGACACACGAGTATTCTCGGGCTTTTAAGTAGAGCGGTCAATTAATTCGAATTTCTATTTGAAATATTCTTGCATATTTCGGATTCACTATATTCCGACTTTAGTCCGATTTCAAGCAGTCCAGAATATATGTTTATATTTGTTAAATATATGATTATATCGCATTTATACATTATTTTTATAAATAATACGAGAGTTATGATGTTGAAAATTCATTAAAATATCAACAATCAATTATAAAATCCTGTTTAAAATTAATTAATATTTAATTTTAAAGGTGAAATTGCTTTCCTCCAAATACCCAATCTTCGATCTTATTTTTAATTATTTCCAATATTTTTTCCTCTACCATTCATGATTAGCTTCTTTGTTTCTGACGCGGAAAATATAAATTAAAAGAAAAAAGACGAGTTGCCCTCAGGAACCTTTTCCTTACATTCTTTCTTTTTTTTCTGCAAAGGTCTGTAATCCCTAACAATTGCAATTTGACTATCAGCTGTTCGCAGCACGCACCGGTTGCAATCGTGTCCTGGATAAGGAATCATCCGGAAATTACGGACGGGATTATCGTCGGTGCTACTTTCCGTGGGGCGAGGAAATTGCAGGGGACGACCAGACGTCTAAAAAAAGAAGGAAAAAGGAAGAAAAAGAAGGATAAAAAGACGTGGATATATCTCTATGCGCTGGTGGAGGGATGATAATAGCAGAGGGTAAAAGTTAGAAGGAAAGCGAGAAAGGAAAATGCGAGGAGCCGACACAGGAAGAGATATTTCCGATTGGGGCGCGCGAGAATTAAAAATAAAGAGTGAACTGTGAAATATAAAGAAATTGAAAAAAAATACAAGAAGGAAAATAGAAAAAAAATGGCATGAAGGAAAGACGAAGGGATACGTTCTCGGTAAATATCTCCGGCAGTCGGGTATCTTCAAAGCGGGTATTGAATTGTCCCCGGGATAAAAGGCCGCATTACGTGAGTCTCTCCACTCTCATCCGTCCATCGGCAAAGCAAAGCTCCGACTTTAAATAACACACACATGCCCTTTGTTTATTTTTTTTGTCTCATACTTCTTCACCTACGGCCACCTCCATCCGAAATGTACGCACGCCTACAAAGGGCATTCTTAATTTTGAAACTGCTTTCTGTCCTGAGGAAAAAGCATCATATTTTTAAGAAAAACTGATTTTAAAATATATTATTCAATTTATGCATTCGTTTCAATTTCTATAAGAATATTTAAAAGATTAAAAAAAACAAATCCTTATTAAAATGTCTTTAATATACCATGATGATATAAGAGAATATAGTCATTTTTAGATTTAGAGATCAAATTAAACATCTAAATTTAAGAATCCATTTAATACTACTGCAACAAAGCCTTACATTATCTTTATAATTTGTTTAATAAATGTATTCTGGATAATTATAAAAAATTCATGAAAAGCTTCATATTAATATACTTGAAGATACTAAATGTCAATAAGCTAATTATGAGGTAAGTATTGTATATTATTACAATAACGTTACATCAAATAACGAAGCTTCGACATAAAAAAGTTTTCAATTCCAAATCCGCTTTAACATACAAAATATTACAATTTAAGGCCTACGCTTGACAATTATGAATATAGGGAGAAGTTGTGCTAAAAAATGAAAATAACTTCCAAGAAATTAGAAGATGTTAGAATGCTGAAGATTTTCAATAGAAGATTTAGTAAAAATATTGTTATCAAGAAGACAAAAAAAAAATGAAGAAAATGTTAACAACCAAAGATTTAAGGATTTTCTTTGAAAATTATCCTGATTTTCTCATAAAAGTTATATTTACCTAGTAAAATGAAGTAATTATGTACAACGCATCCTATTCATTCATAGATGTATGACTGTATTGTTATTTCTTAAAATATAAATTCATTTTGATTTAATATAAACAAAATGGTTAATGAAAATAAAAAAATAATGTTATATTTTATAAGAAAACAAAGTTATTATTAAATAAAAGAGTAAATATATTAATAGATTACAAATAGATTATTCTTCTTAGTTTATTGCAAGTATTCAGTAAGTTCATACGATTTCTAGCAAATAAAAAAAAACTCAGTTGGTGGTGTGTGTACAATTGGTACTACGAATTAGGTCAAACTAATGTCAAAATCCAAATAAAACATGTTTGTGTACATTTAAGACGTGGAACTAGTGTAGTTATAAAGCTTTTCTTTGTGTACGTCTTAAAAGTTTAAGAAATGAAACAATATTTACATTGGGTGAGTTGCTTTCATTCAATATTGTACATATAACATTTAATCTTAGAAGAATACAGTATGAATGTTATTTAGATAAGTGAAAAGCATTTACAAAATAATTAAACATTTGTAATGTTTCGGAATACATGTAAAATGTAAACTTTTGTTGACTTTCCAGACAAAACTGTCGTGAAATGTTATGCTTAGTTTCGTTTTTTGGAAAGATGTTGGTGGGCCATTAGGAGATAAGGGGTCCTCCGGACGTTTACGACGCTCGAACCATCCATTTAATGTTTGAACAGATCCCGCTTTTTCCCTCTCATTTTTATTACAGATTTATACTTTAATGAATTCAATCGGACCTTTATGTGCCATTAAGGGCCCGACGAACGCGGCAATTCCCGTCTACTCCATCCATTCCAAACCTTTTTTTTTCTCTCGCCCTTTCCGCCGCGGCCCACAAACACTTACCTTATCTATACGTTCACAGCGTGCAAAAATAATTTATTTAAAAATAGTTAAATACTTTAAGAATTGCATTTCCCCAAACACTCAGTAAATGCAACGTGTTCTACATTTTCAGGATATTTCGAAGTATGATACGAATTTAACAATTTCGAACTGCGTATTATATAGGAATTGTTATAATTCTACCCCATATATTGGAAATTGCTTAAAAATTGTTCGAAAATCGAAATTATTTTCTCTCATAAATTTAAATGATTCATTAATTAAACTTTTATAAAAGTAATTCCTGTATAATTCCTTAAATGAAATTAAAAAAATATAATGTTCGATTTGGGCATATTATTCAATATATTGAAATACAGTCGAACTTCAGTTCTACAACATTTATTTCAACAGAAAACAAATTTGTTCGAAAACCGTATTCTCGATACTTTAATATTCCAATTCGTATTCTATTCGTTATATACATCAAAAATTCAGTTCTAGAACTAAATTCTTTTAAAACCGAAATTATTTTCTCTGATAGTCTTTATTTAAACTTTTATAAAAGTTTATAATTTATTCTCAAATTCCAGATTACTAATTTCAACTTTTAGAATTGTATTCAATTAAATTACAAAAAAATACTGTACGCAATACGAATTCTATTCGATAAATTTAAATACAGTCGAATTTAAGTTCTCGAAAATATTTTTTCCAAAAGGTTGCAATAACCAAATTGTTCAAAAACTGAAATTATTTCTTCTCATACGCAATACACGGTTTGAGAAGATGTAAATCGAAATTGTAACTTTTTGAATGTAAAATCCAGCAAATAGAAAAGTCTGTATAAAAGCATATGATCGGTTATTTCAACATTTATTTTTTTAAATCGTGTAAAAGCGAAAATGTGTGAAGAAAGTACTGTGTAAAATGAGGGATAGCTTATTTTTAATGTTTATTTTTAATTTATTTTTTTTAAACCGTGTAAAAGTGAAAACGTTTAAAAAATACCGTGTAAAACGAGGTACACCTCGTTATATTTGATATATTTAAATGTCGTGGAACTTTAATTCTCCTACATAATTTGTTCCAAAAACCGAATTGTACAAGAATCAAAAATATTTCCTCTCATATAAATTTTAAGATTGTTTATTTAAACTTTTACAAACTTGCCTACGAATATTGCAGTATCCGAATATCGGATCGGTTCCCCAAATTATGTTCGTAAACCGAGGTGATTTTGTTTAGGATTTAAAAATTCCATCAATTAATAACTTTGATTTCAGTTACGAATTAACGATAATTCGATTCGGTTTAAAGGTAACCAGAAATCAACAGTACAAATCGGTTTCAATTGCGCTTCGTTTTAAATGCGACTCAATTAAAGCGTCTGTAAATCCGCGGTTTTTATCTCTGGAAATAATTCGAATCGAAATGGGTCACCGACCATCGATCACATAAAGCTAATCCCAATCAATGCCATTTGTTGTAAGCTCAGAGAGCAGGAAATAAAAAGTATATACTGTAAGCACTTGATTGCTTCCGCGCCGTAGCCAGTATTACGCAGTTATGCAATTTTTTTAATGATTTCCAGATAGTAATAAATTTCCGTGAAATTCAATGTTCTATTCGTAAATCAATTAACTTGTGCTTCAGTAATTGATAATACAGTCAGCACTAATTCAGCCTATATACAGTATAATTACTAATGAACTACTGACCAAACTAAAGTACAAATATCCGTATGGACAGAAATATAAATCATACTAGTCGACAATTAAACAATTGTTGTGTCAAAGAGCAAGAAATAAAAAAAAAATAGTAAGCACTTCACTGCTAGTATTAATCAGTTATAATTTTTAAATGATTTCCAGATCATAATAAATTACAGCTAAATTCAATATTTTATTCGCAAATCTATTAACTATGCAATACATAGGCATTACTTCCCAATGGAAGTACATTACTTCCCAATGGAAGTCCATTATATTCATCTATGATTTGTTGTGTGGCTTTCGTCTTGTAGGTTAACTTCAGTAGTATATAGATGCTTTGCGATTCCATTCTACCATCTGACTCTGACCAAAAAAAATAATAAGGAAATTAAAAATAAATTATAAAAAAGTGTGCCCACGTTTATTTCTTTATACATACATTATTACTTCCCCCTATTTATACACAAAGGGTTATTTTTTTTTATCTATTTAGTTGTTTGACAGTCTTAAAGAACTTACTAACTCAACCTATATTCAATATGATTGTTAATGGACTTCTGATCGAACTAATGTACAAATGTCCGTATGAACGTACAGAGATATTGGAGATATTATTTTTTTGTGAAATTTGCACAGAATAATTATTAATGAACTTCTAACCGAACTAACGTACAAATATCCGTATGTACGTACATAAATAAAAATCAAATTTGTCGTAGACTAAACATGGCATTCTATTACCTCGCATAGTGTGGCTTCACTATACTTCAGTCTGAAAATATCAAATTTTAATTCAGTTAAATAAAATTTTATGATTTAATTTTGTATGTATTTAGATACTCATTTAATCCGGTTTTAAATAGTGCTGAATATTAGCAGAATCTATTATCAACACTTTGCAAACTATTACAGTATAATGATATTATGTATTCAATTTCAGAGCTATCGTTCATCACAGATGGATAGTCAAATGAATGAGGTTCTGCATATGGACCTTCAGTCAAGTCGATGGACAATGACAGTGTTAAGGATAGCAGCAGATTCACAGTCATACAAAATAGTGGAATCGTAGATCATCAATATACTACTGACGTTAACGTATAAACCGACAGCCAACCAACAAATTAAAAAATCCAATCATAATGGTAACTATACACCGGGAAGGATTATCCATTTAATGTCAACCGCGATCTTAAATTTACTCAATGTTCACATTGATGAACAGATTATGAATAAAAATTATACGACATAAAAAAATAGTAATAAATGAAGTGAATATTACTGGAAACGTTTGTGTTAAGAATATTTTAATGTTTTGTGCTTAAAATGAATGGTGAGTCTATTAAAGAAGGAAATTATTTAATTAGACTGGAAGAGCTTACTTCTAATAGTATTGTAAGAACAAAAAGGCAGCGAACGAAATAGCTAGGCTTTAATTAGAAACTATCTGCTAACACGCGTTCCCTTATATTTGTGAAAGGAAACTTTAATTTGAGAGCAAGATGGGAATCTGGAAAGTTTCTAGGCTCGTAATAAAGACATACATTCCTGCTAATAGCCGTGGCGTCTCTAATTACCGAATGCTATAAGAACGGTAGCAAAAATAAGAACAAGGGAAAAGAAAACCGAAACCGAGTTAACTTTTCATTTATCTGCCCGGCAATTTGCTCCGACCCAAAGTTTATTATATCGGCCCGGAAAAAGTGGGGGAGGTGGTGGAAATCCGCATTTGGCGAAGAGCATTCCCTTTAATTAGCAAACTTAATATCGCCCGACGTAAGGCGAAGATTCTAATCCAAGCGAGAATTATCGCTATTTTATTTGAGCCGCAATGGGAAAAGGGCGTTTAATTAGCTCCGAGTTATTTCAACAGAAAAAAAGAATAATATGTATAGAGAGATGTGCAGTAAAGCTTCGGGGGAAACTATTAAGTTAAAATGTTCACTTCAAAGGGAACACTCGGAGGGATTATGAGTTTGCCCTGAGCGGCAGAGTCCTTCCGAAAGGAGTGCGCTCTTAAGATTTCTTTTTATTTTATGTTTTGTTTTTGTTTTTATAATGAATTAACCTCTGGGAAGGAGGAAACAGGAGAAAACATATTGTGGGGAACTGGCCGAGGGAACTGAAATAGCCGTACATAAAATGAATGTGCGAGGCCCCGGGGAAAGCTTGAGATTTGTTTTATTTAAGAAAAAAAAAACAAGAACGGGAGAAGGAAAACAGGGAAAGATCAGAAACATGCGAAGACAGGGGACAACCTAAGGATGCCAGGAAAAACAACGGGGGCGGAAAACGAACGGGAATTGGGTATGGTCGCTTTTTACGCTTCGTATACCCGATGATCAATGTCTTGCCGAATTCATTTTATTATTTCTGGCCTGCGAGTTTCGTTTCCCAATTCAATTTGTTACAATATTATGTGCGTTTCTCCACCTCCTCCTTCTTTTCTTTCCTCATTCCTTTTCGACGTTCTTATTTTATCTCCCTCTCTATTTCCGCCCTTAAACCTTTCATGTACTAAACACATTTTTATACCGGATTGCAGCAATCAGGCTTCGTTTTTCGTTCCTGTTTCTGTTCCTGTCCCATCCGCGACGGCCCAATTCTTCTTATTTTTCTACTCCTTTTTGATCATTCTCCTCCGGCGTTGCCATGACATCGGTTACAATTCGTTAGCCAAAACAAATAATGGAAGGATCGTTTTTATTTATCGCACGCCTTCGCTGCACAAATACGAACATCAAAAGAATGGGACAAATTGTACCACCATATTTTTATTTCTCCACAAATTCGATAAAGCTTTGAATATCCTATATTCTCTCGAATATAGGATATTCGTGATATTGTGGGGTTTCAAAATTGTATTTTTTTTTGTAAAGTAATACATTTTAAATTTTTTCGTTTTACGTGTAGCTTAAAGCGATAATCGATTACTATAGAAATATTATTTTACGGACAAAAAGGGCATGCCTTTTTTCAAACAATTTTAGTTTTAGTACAACTTTTGAAAATGTATATAAATTAACATATTTATTTCAAAATACACAATTTTTTATTATTTTAGTTTTAAATATATTGAATATTTTAGAAATATTACATATTAACATTCCATTTAGGAAAATAAATATATACATGAAATTTCCAAATCGCAATATATACTATAGTATATAAAGTTTTTTTTGTAAGTTCATAATATCCGGTGTTTTATCGGGAACCTGGAAATTTTGTTTTAATATTAGCTTTGGTATCATTAGATACATTGTGACAATTGTACCATAATTTGAAAATACGCATTGTCAATCTCTCGATCTCAATGATAATTAAACGTTTCGGAATACGTATTTTTGATTCTATTTTTCATATAATATATATATATATTTGTTATATAGTTTTATGGATAATAAGGATAAATTCTACTTTTAAACTAGATATATAGCATAATAGATAGTTTTCTTACAAAAACACAAAAATTGATGAAACATAATACATTTTAAATTAATTGATATGGAATTTTATATTACAAATTATTTTGTTATGATTATATAAATACGTTTTTTTTTAAATTTCTTTATGTTTAACTGTTTTAATAAATTTAGCTTAATGTGGTTTAATCATTAATTAAAAATAATATATCAATTATTATTATTTATACGTTATGCTTGATAGAGGATATAACAAATGCCTCCAAAATCTTCTGTATATAATTTTAGTCATGTTGAAATGTAACTATATAAATGAATTATTAAATGTTCGAAGTACGTATAATGAGAGCCTTTGATGTTAAAACCACATTCCAAAGTGATAATATTTACTTTACTACATTTACTAAATTATTACCTCTCCCGAGTTTACTTTATAAATAGATGACGTTTGACGTAAAGTGCATTTTACATAACCAACTAACGTTTTTTTTAAATGACAAAAACGCAGTGCAAACACTTTGATACTTCAAGCGTTGATTTTTATATACAGAAATACCTCGCATAGTCCTTTAATATCCCGGACTGTTTGAAACCGGATTAAATGATGAAATAAAAACATACAAAAAAGATATCGCATAAAAAAAGATTTGAAAATATTTTTGAAGTATTTGTATTTTGCTTAATTAAAATTTGGGTTGTCTTGAAGTTTTTAAACCGGACTATACTGAATTAAGACTGATCAAAGCCGGATTATAAGAGACATTGTTGCACTTCTTTTCATCGAATACACAATATTGCATAAATTACAGTTGCAAGAATCTTTAAACTATTAATTCCTTCATTACTCGGAAGAAAACGTAAACCTAATGCGACAAGAAAATATCAATAGCCAATTGACCTACATAATTTGACTTCTCAGAAACCGAAACCCTTTTAGCGCAATTGACGTAATTACATGCAGGAAGCACGTACAAACCAAGAAAAATATTTATAAAAAAATGTTAATGCGCATCCTCACGTCACGTTTTCCTATTTATGAAACGCAAACAAAGCCATTCAATAATATACGCTTTCAAAGCGGAATCATCCACCCCAGTTTTCATCATCATTATCATCTCTGTATATCACCTCGTGCGCATTTCCCTGTAAATAAAAAAACATCAACAAGCTGAAAAATACGTATATCACGTACAAAGGGCAGTTGTTACTTTCTTGGTATTCATCAAGATTTGGTTGTGTTGCTGCTGCTGTTCTTGCTTTATTTTTCTACTTGTGATTGTGAATTTTCGCACCCCTCGGGGACAAATTTGGTGGTAACTAGATGGGAAGTGGAAGCGGTCGG
Source organism: Nicrophorus vespilloides (assembly GCF_001412225.1). NCBI lineage: Eukaryota > Metazoa > Arthropoda > Insecta > Coleoptera > Silphidae > Nicrophorus > Nicrophorus vespilloides. Next base: position 158,516 of record NW_017100103.1, on the reverse strand, counting down.
ACCCCGGGGATTTCCCGCAATTCCCGGTGAGATCGTAAGCCGGAAAAATTGTTTAAGATTTCATTCGCTCGCGAAACTACTTTCCTCGGTAATATAATTGGCTTCCTCTGAGCCCTTCAAGCAAATGTTAATCCGATGTACGATTTGTTATGTACGCGATTCGACGCGATGCGAGTCCGTTTCTTTTGTTGTTGTTGTTATGGTGTTGTTGGATGTTGGGTTTGGTTGGTTGAATGGGAGCATGGTCGAGGGGAATTAGTCGTGTGTCGTTGGAATTGACGTTGGACCCTCCAGGGAATTCTCGAACGGCCCAAGATGAGAGCACTTCCGGTTGTCAATTACAGGAAACCGCATTAAGAGAAGTTTAGCAATTAAGACCACGAAAACACTGGATGCAGAATACAATTCTTATCACTACCACAAAGACACCGTTAAACCTTAGTTTGTAGTTCTGGATAACAAAAATTAGTTCTGGTTTACAGATTACAAGAAAATATAATTTTTAAATTTTGATTTAAATTGAATATAAAAAAAAACTAGGCTCTTGTTGAGTCGATCGAAGCACTTTGATCATAATGTTTGATCAATAAATAAATATGTTAAAAAAAAAATAAGTTCATAAATTTAATACCACCAATAACTCGTAGAGAAATGTATTCTAAAACTATAATAGATTCATACAACTTTGTGCTGTTTATTTTTATGCGGTTTTAAATTCCTCGGACCCGCACTATCGGAGATATTTCTTTATCCTTTGATATATAAAATTAATTCAAACATATTGATGAAATAGATGAAAAACTATAATTTATTGATATTTCATTTGCAACCACAAATATAGATAATTCAGTATCGTTTTACCATAAGTTTTTTGAAAAATAAATTATATCATTTTGAAGTAATAATATTTCATATCTTTACGTCTTGTTTCTTTCGATATTGTCTAAATTATTAAAATGTTAAAATAATTATTAGGTGGTCCAATTCAGGAAACTCAACTTCGTCTAACATTATTCTAAATTCCTATATAGATGATTTCTGTTTCAGTTTTTCTTTCCCCAAATAACTTCCATACTCATAAATCAGCTTTACCTAACTTACTTTTTAATGAGAGTTATGTAGCGGCAAAATGGGAGTGCCGGAGATAAAATATTAATATTACTTTTTATATTTAAGCTCAACGTATTTGCATTTACACTGAAATAAGTAAAACAAATGTGTGGAGCTGTAATCAAGTTATAACAGCACTATACATATACAAAAAAAACGTGAGCTACATATAAATTATCATACATGAATAAGATATAAATAAGTGTCAAAATGTATGTTGGTATGTTTCTTGTTTGATGTCGTGAATTTGATAAATTTTATTCAAGTAATATACTTGAGTATATTATATAGGCAACTCTTCCCTAACTATATTTTTTTGTGAATATAAGACTATTATGACATCATTGAACAATGTTAATATTTCCTTAACCATGTGTAAAAAAAATCATCAATCAATCAAGATTTTTAATTAAAGATATTTTGAGAGTAATTTGAATGTACGTTAAATTGAAAACATTTCTTTATATTTTAAGTATCTTATATAAGACACATTAAACTTTTAATAAATGATATTAGTAGCCTAAAATAGACTTCGGGGTCCAAATTAGGCACATCTTTAAATCATTTAAAAAAAAGATATATTTCAAATTCAGGATATTTTGAGAGTAATTTTACTTTTTATTTCTTCCTTGATATATGAGATTTATTCTTATTATAAAGTCTTATACTCATTAATTTATTTAAACACATCTATGTACATCCACACTATGTACATAGATCCATCATAATAATCTGGTTTGAAAATTCCATAACAAACTAAATTTTAATTTAGTATAATAATCATAAATTATAGAAAAATAGTACATATAACAATTTTTGCATATAGAGTAATAAATGATAAAATGAGAATAAACATTCTGTGCAGAAACTAAAATTTATTCGTTGCTGCTCTATGCGTTTATCGGATTACCGAAAGGTTCCACAGATTTCATGAAGTTTAAAATCACGTGAATCGTGAACGAAATCAATTTTTACCAAGAAACTAACGGGATTTTTCGGTCGCGGTAATTGAATTGCTCAGTAATTCTTTATGATGTTTTCCAAGACGGTTTTCGTGGCCTTCTGCATAGAATATTTATGATCGGATAATTCAATACTGCGAAGAATTCGGGTTTTCGTCTCGTCCAGAAATATTTCATATTATGTTTGTATGCAATCTAAAGTTCACGAATTTCAATCACTTAAATATTTACAAATGTCAACAATATGTTTGTAAAAATATAAAGAAAATGGTTCAATTCATGAATATAAAAAAGTAGTTTATTAAAATTATGTAACTTATATGTTAGATTGGAACGAATATACAATAATTTACTTAAAAAATGCTTTACAAAACCAAAAACTAGAAAAATAAAATAAATAGTTTCATTTAATATCTATAAAAGTGTTAATAAAAATAATTATTATATTTATTGCAACAATAAATTACAAAATTAAAAAATTTAAAAATATATTAAAAATAAAATTCAACTTATGCAAAGGTCTATTGACCATTTCTCATTTTGTTTATTATCAATATAAATTGGTAAATTAAACTTTAAATTATATAAAATTATTGATTTTTTTTAATTCTGCAATTTTCATCTATCTATGTAGAATTGCGTTGATGAGAAATATTTATCTCATCGCATTTGAAAACATCATTTTGTAAATATCATATGAAAACAAATAGAAGTCAGTCACTATTTTTTGTGAAGTAGGAAATAATATAAATATTCAAATCCCTCTTGTTATTCCAAAACATTAATACCTTTGTATATTTTATTGGATTGATAATGTTGCAGAGAATGATCTATGCATCAGTTCAAATCAACAGCTTTGGTGAAGTTGCTAGATTTATTATCAACACTTATCACCCAAAATAAAGATATTTTCAGAACAACATTTCTATGACAACCAGTAACGAAATGATGGGAATATTTCAACGGTGTAACGCGATAATCGAGGTTACAAAAATGATAATTTCGAATAATTTAAGAGGAAGCAATTAGAAACACAGTTTAGAAAACTCTATTAGCTTCCAGGGAAAAGATCGGAATTGTCAGTGGAAAATAAATTACTTATATACAAACTAATACTGAAATCGAACATACAAATCATACAAAGGTTCCAATCAAAATCCATAAGATGTATTAAAGATATGATCTGTAAAGATATGGTTGAGGATACAATACCAACATTTAGTATAAAATACCAATATAGACTGGAGTTACATAATAATGTTCTGGCTATTGGCCTATTTGACAACAGTGTAACAATAAATATGCTGAAGTGTTTTAAACCACTAGATTTAGTATATAGATTTAAGTAATTATTAATGTTCAAAATCATCATAATACAAAAATATTGACCGGGAAAGTTTATCTGTGTAATATCAACCGCGATTAAATGTACTCATTGTTCACATTGATTGAACAATTGCGAATAAAATTATAACGACATGAAAAAAAAAAGAAATGATATTTTTATCATCTCATATACTAACATAATTTTACAAATATTTATAGACATATTCAAGTTAATTAATACATTAATTATAATATTAAAGTTATATGAAATAGATCAACGTTTCAACGAGTAAAATTGGTAATTTAATCAATATAGAAGAAGCTGATCAATATTTGGTGAATTTGTTTTATTCGAATTTTACACATTAAAGCAGTGTTTCTCAAACTTTTTGGTCCGCGACCCCTTTTGCACTTAAACATTTTAAAGGACACCTGAAGAATGGGTAGAAAGTAGCAAAACATCCCGTTTCGCCTGTCATCATTTTTTCTGTGACAAATATTTTTCGCGATCCCCCTGCGAGCCGTGACCTCCAGAAAATCACTGTATTAGAAAATATTTGCAATTATATTTATAACCGCTTTTTGCCTTTTACAGAATTAGTTTGCATTAATAATTGTGAATGTTTTTTTTGTGAAATTTGTTCAATCAATTATAAAGGGTGTCCCAAAATTAACGCAAGATTTGAATTAAATAGAAAACACAGGTTTTAGTCAAACAGTTTTTTTTTGGGGTTACCAACACTTTGCACAAAAGGCGGCAAATTCAAATCTTGCGTTTTGGGACACTCTTTATTATTAAAAACAAATACAATCATTTGTATTTTGATATATGTTTCAGAAAAGCAATTATGGATCTTATGATAGATGAAAATTTAATGACGATTGAATTATGATAGACAATATTTTATTACCTACAAAATGTACTAATTTGTTATTGATTGTATTACTTCGTGAGACATTACTGATTATATCATAATCAAGTAGAGTGGAACCTCGCATAACGAGCATTCCTCTTAACGAGCATATTTATAAGAAAAATGACTCGCTTAACGAGCGACGTTTCGCATAACGAGTGACGAGGAGGAGAAAAATCCCGGATTGTGCGCCTGCCACATAATTTTTAAAACTTGTGTACACATATTATGTATAGTTTAGAATATATTAACCATATTTGTTTATAGCGGACTATACTTTATAATATAAGAATGGATTATGCTCGTTACGCGTGGTTCCATTGTATTTAGTTATTACATTTCAATAAAAGTAAGAAATATAAGAAAAAAAAACACAAAACCAATTAATAATTTAAAATCAATTAAGAAAAGTAATAAAACAAGGAAAGAAGAAATGAAATAAATTATATAGGATATTGTTTTATCGAAGGACCAAGTTGTGGGTGAATAATAACATAAACTATATACGACCAACTCTAACGTATATTCAACAATAATAATTCTGTTCAACTCTCAACTTATATTCTACAATAATAATTATGTTCAACTCTCAACTTATATTCTAATAATAATTATGTTCAACTCTCAACTTTTATTCTAATACCATATTCCATTCAACTCTCAATTTTATATTCTTTCCTGCCGTGCTTATCTTTACAAGCCTAGCGTTACTCTTTTTTCCGGCGCACGGTGTTGCCACCATTTACATTGATATTAAAATGAATGGCGCTATAAATATCGTCATCCACCAAAAACCGTATGTTAAATTTTTTTTATTCCATCGAAATTCGGTTCGGTTCCGACATAACCGTAACGCCCTGCATTATTGAAAGGTATTGTTTGGTTATTTGAAAAGCGCGTACATAACAAATGTCTGTTATAAACAATGAACCATAATTTTTTATAACACGTTCGCGAACAACCAAAAAAAAACAAAACAAAAAAATAGGTGCAGAGGAAACTAACAACGTCAACGCACCTCGAACAGCGTTCCCTCTTATATCCGAAATCTCTCGCAATAAAATTAAACATTGTTTATAGCCGTGCACATAATAAGGATTTATGACCGCATGAAAATAGGGATGAGCCTATAAAATGACTCTTCGTTATATACGCGCCTACTCCACACTACACTTCTTCGTCCTTTGATACTCTTTTTTTCATCATCCTGTCGTCCTTTGTTTTCCTTCCTTTTTTTTATTATTATTACTATAATCCTTTTCACACGTTCACCCGGTGTAAAAGCCGAAAACACCGGTAATTCAGACTTGTATAATCTGCAAAGGTAATTCTGTTTTGGTGTAAAGCTTCTCTCGGATGAATTGTACGTGATTCTCCTCTTTGTACTCTAAATACAAAGTGCGGTAGTGGGGTTTATATAAGAATTTAAATAACCAGTTTTCAAATTGCATTATTTCTAAAAACCGGTTTTCTACATTAATAAATAACGAATTTAAATATAATACGCATTTTAATATTAAAGAAATTATTAAATATATAATTAAATTCAGTATATAAAAACGTTATTTTTCTATTTTTTTACCTATTTTTTTTGAATTTAGAAATTAATAAACAGGGGGATTGAAAATTGTACGAAATTCAACAAAATTTAAAAAAAACTGTTATAGAATTTTTTCATATAGTATTAATGTTTTTATTCAATATATATTAATTGTTTACTTATTAAATGTAGGAACTAAAACCGTTATATCTTTATATTTATGTATTTTAAAATTAAATATGTAATCTTTTATTCCTATTAATTTCAGTATCTAAAAGAGTTAATTTTTAAATCTATTAACCGGTTTTATAAATTTAGAGATTACTAAATAAATAATTTAAACAGTGTTTCGAATTCGTCATAATTTATTAAAACCGGTTTATTTTATTATTACATTTAGTTAATGTTTCATATTAATTTTGACTTATTGATTTCGGTATATAAAGTGTTATTTTATTTTTATAAATTTGTTATACGGTTTTATAAATTTTGAAATATCTAATTTAAACAGTGTTTTGAATTCGACATAATTTCGGTAATTAAAAGTGTTTTTTTTTTATTTGTTAACCGATTTTTTAAATTTATAAATTAATAAATAACGGGTATAAACATTATTTATAAAAACCAGTTTGTGATGTTATACATTTAGTGTAAATGTTTTTAATAACCTAGATACTAATATCTAAAACCAATTTTTAAAATTTCGAATTTTATAAATTTACATTTATAAAAAAGAGACAAACCTTATCCTGTTGTTTCTCGACGTAATGCAAGAAACGTGTTGGAAACAAGTTTATAAAAAAATCTAATTAACTTGAATTAGAATTTTAGTTTCGTCGAAAGCGTCGCTTTTTTTTTACTGGCGTTAACCGTTAAACGGAATAATGGTGAAGGTCGTTACAAAGCAGGGAGCTGTAACTGTTTCGAAATAAATATGTGAAACGAATTACCTCGAAGGGCCGTAAAAGCCATCATAAAGTGGCCGGAGGAAAGCGAAAAACAACTATTATTTGGATTGAGTGCACGATTATACGTTCGTTCCAGATAAACACGTTGACGATCTATCGGATGATTGAAACTGAAATAATATTGATACTTGTGTGATATTTGTGATAATGTCTATCTGTAATTCCTGTAGAGTTACAATTTTCAGGGAGTCGTAACTTTGGGTGCATATTAATTGAAATTTTATTATGGAAAATGCAGTGGAATAATAGATCATATCTAAAAAAACGATATTTCCTATCCAAATTATTTTCATTAATTTAAGAAAGGGGCGACTAATAGCTGAATGGTTAAGTCGCCCTACCCACAATTTCTTGGGCGTCGGTGCAAATCCTGATCAAGCCAGGCCCTTGGTGAGCCATCTCGGTGCTTGCAGCAATAGGGCCATCGTTCATAACAGATGGACAGTCAAATGAATGAGGTTCAGCATATGGACCTTCAGTCAAGTCGATGGAAAATGACAGCAGATTCACAGTCAAAGGAAATAGTGGAATCGCAGAGTATCCATATACTACTGAAGTTAACCTAACAAAATGTGATTAAATTATATTGAAAAGGATAGCAGCAGATTCACAGTCAAAGGAAATAGTGGAATCGCAGAGTATCCATATACTACTGAAGTTAACCTACAAGACGACAGCCAACCAATAAATTTTAAAAAATCAAATCATCATAATCATGTCAACCGCGATCTTAAATTTTCTCAATGTTCAAAAATAAAATAAAAAATTAAAAAAAAAATAATATTTGATTTTAACGAATTTTATGAAACCTTTTCCATCGAAACTCTGAGTAGAAGAAAACGATCTTCACACTTTCACTGAATTTATTTATCATTTTCTAAGTGTATTTATTTCAAACAGTCAATGTTATGGTAAAAGTACAAAATATAAGTCGAACTTATATTTACCAAGGGTTTATAGACTTTTAAATCTCGGTTTTTTGAAGGAATTTATAAAATTCAAAAACCGGTTTTTTTCAATAAAAATTATTTTTTTTTGCTGATGCAAAAGAAGAAATAAATCTAATAAAATATATGTCGTTAATAAAAATATGCAAACATCCGGTAAACATCTCTTTACAACTAAACTTAGATTATCAAAATTAAGGACGTTACCCTAATGACACAAAATACAAATACTCAAGTACTCTTCGACAAAAGCGTCCAGTTAGGAAGAAATTTTGCAACAACAAAAAAAGTCTGGTAATAGTAATAAATGCGACGTTTGAGAATATTGTCTATTTCTGTAAATTTTATATCTAAAACAAGGAAATCATATTTGCTGAGAAAAATAAGAAATAAAACAATATTTTATAGTTATTTAGACAAATGACTCTGTCGTTTATCTGCATGGTTTTCTATGGAGAAAATTTGATTTAGTTATAGTTTAATGTTATAATATATAAAAGTTTTGTTTTGTGACATTTTATAATTTTAAAGTTTCTATAGAGTTAAATAAAAAGAAAATAAGTTGGAAAAATCTTTTGTTATCTATTTTTTGTGGAAAACTCGATTTTGTAGAATAATTGAAATTCGAAAACCGGTTTTTCTATAAACCCTATTACCAATCAAGCTGGTAAATTATTGTACTTTTACGATAACATAACAACTCACCCATTAAAATACTTTGAAAAACTTCTTAGGATATTGCATACTGCAATATGTAACAATGCTGAATCATTAGAAGTGAAAGAAAATTATAATTTCTTTACAAATATGAAATTATATATAAAACATATATAGAAACAACATTTTTCTAAATTAATATCAAGAAATAAGTTGATATATACCGATTACATAACTAGTTATTCTATTTTGATACATTGAACGGATAAGTTTATCTAATCAATGTAATTCTTTATACTTGATGTAAGTACTAGTATAATACTAGTATTGATTAACATGTTGTCCAATAACAATGAGATTTACAGATCATATGACGCACAGTTTGGAAAGAGCAAAATTAAGTCCATTGTGATTTTTTATCGATTTATAAAAAATGTTGCCTCAAATTTCGTTTTGTATTAAAAACCGGTTTTCTAGATATACAACTGAATTTTAAACAGGTTTTTATATTTTCAGTATTGTGTTTTTAAGTAAATTATTAATTATGTATATTATTAATAAAACCGTTTTTTGAATTTCACAAATTTATGAATAACAGTTCATTTTTTGTTGAAAAATAACAAAATAATAATAATTTATTCATAAGACATAAATAAATATCATTAAAAAAATATATGCAAAATATAAAATACAAAAATGCAAAATGTCACAATGTTATCAACAAAAAGAAAATAATTGACTGATATAATTATTGTGTCTGTAAACTTCTACATTGACAATGTTAATCAAATTTAAAAGCGATATTAATTACAATTTTCTTCTTATATACAAATACATAAATAGGAAAGTTTATTTGCTGTAGCATAATGTTTCAAAATTTCTTGCTATAAGTTAGAATAAAGTATAACAACTTGAAAGTATTTCTGAGTATTTTTGTTAAACCGGTTTTCTTACTTTTTAGTATTTATAAAAATCTGTTACGTTTAGTATTATGTTTTTAAGTAAATTATTGTGTTATTTATAAAATGTAAAGTTCTTTTGTCTTTTTCCAAACTTTTATGCAAAGCAACCCACCTTTTAGAAAATGATACCTAAGGACTAGCGAAGAAATATTGAAGACTCTCAACACTTATATAAAATCTAAAGATTTAGATTGGTTGAAATGTATGGTAAAATGAGAGGTGTTATGACTCAAGTGTTTGCAGTTAGCCCAAATGCATCATACATTCACTGCAATATTTTTAGCAAAGAGTTAGTATCCAAATGTTAAACAATTTAACAAAGGTTTTGAATATTGCCGTTAAAATAGTGAACTTAATAAAATTAAGACCATTATAATACTTTTTTGTAATGTTTTGCGAACGAAGTGATGGAGAGCGACCGCAAATCACTTCTTCTGCACACGGAGGTACGTTGACTGTCAAGAGAGAAAGTGTTAAGAAGACCTGTTGAACTCCGCGAAGAAGTCGCAATGTTTTTGGGCAATAAAATCGAAGTAGAAAAATCGTGATGTAAAATTTATTTTGCAGCTCACGTATTTGGCAGACATATTCACGAAACTTAGTGCATTAAATTTATACTTACAACGGGGAATACAGATATATTTATTCATAAAAAATATCATTTAAATGTTTATAATCGCATATAACAATATCAGTGTTCAAATTCGATGAATTTTGATGAAAAACTGCCAAGAGAAAAAACTGGATTACGCATACCTCTCAGGGTGCTACTACTGGCTTATCGTCGAAAGCAGATAAATCACTTATTAATCTGTCTGAAAATACATCAGTAAAACTGAATCTTAGATTTATGTACAAACTTTTTCAAATTTTTCTACTGAATCTTTGAAGATATTCTTCGATAATTAATCTTCATACTTTTGTGCACAAATTTGTGTCTACATTATGAATTATTTAATAAACTATTTTATATAGGTATATTTGAAAATTATTTGAATGATCTTGAGATAGTTGTCGACCTTTAACCAAGACAACACGAATAAAGTTTCTGGAAGCAGTGATCCTTTTCAGATTTTCTGTTAGAAATTGAATCAATCATAAAAAATGTTCAAACTTTTGTATTCTTGACTTTAATTAATTGTTTTTTTTTAGAATGTTATAAAACATTAATATATTTGATTATAATATAACTATTATAACGTTTAATGCAAAAAATAAATACATTTAGATAACTGCAATTATTAATTATCATTGCAAAACGCTATTGTATGTTGACCTTTCCGCTCGATATAATGTTCGATGTATGTTCTAGACGTTGTTTCTTTTGTATTTCCTATTTGTATTTAAACAAAATGTAATTTCAATTTTATGAATATAAAGATCAATGGTCAACAGCCCTTTCCCTGTGAGATTCAAACTCGGTGCTTTTATATAGAAGATTTCCGATATGCTTTCATATGCTGCAATAAAGATTATTATGCTTATTGGATGGCATAAGGAACGGACATAACAATGGGCGTCTCCTCAGGATCCGGTCCCTAATCCGTTGGAATCCTCCGGGTGTTGTGAAGTGACGAAGCGATATTGGAGTTGGAAAGTCCCTCAGGGTCTCGAGTTTTTAATGCGTGCGTAAATAGAACAAGTATTTGCCCGGAAACAAGTTTCCTGTTTCCATCGGTCCACGCGATTGAAAGCATATTGTGTCACGAATGTCCGTTACGGCTGGTCCTTTGCATCGTGTCCATCCATTGAAGGGCATGCAAATGTAATTGCCAAGATTAAAATCCACCATCAGCCGATCGAAGTGCATAAATCGCGGTGCGGTTTTGTCAATTACTCTTCACACAGGGACCGATGCCCGCAGGATGTGGGGGCGGTGGCAGCAGTGGTTGGGGGCGGCGCAGGCGGAACGAGCTTATAAACAATAACGCGTATACATCCATATCTGTTTGGGACATTAACGATCCGCCGCTCGGAGGATGAGTTATGTGCGACCGGCGTCAGCGGCTGACGGATGTCAGCCGACACGTGCATGAGGAGGCGGCGATCGCCAGCCGCATTCTCCTGTCTTTCTCTCTCTCACACACACTCATACTCTCGCATTGTCTTCGGAGTTTACGAGGTCCTCTTAATGGTTGGACCACTAAAATCATTATATCAGGACGTGGAACCGCGATTACGGGTAGCCCTTTTATTGCACACCCTCTGACACTTCATCATCATCATCTCGCTGCTACACTGCAAAACTTGCCTTTCCATCTGACGGACTCATATTTCCAGTGGAAAACACCCCAACCTATGCACGTTGAATAATTTGTGGATGCGCCGGGTTACGTGACCAACGAAATACTCCAAATACACCGATGCACAATACCACTCACATTCTGACGCCAACTCCAAACGTATCAAACGAAATAATATAAATTCTATCCACCACAAAACAATGTGAACGGAATTGCGAATTTGCATTAACTGGTATCGTTTTACTAAAACTTTAACCTTCCAGAGGATTACAAATTTAATTTACATTTTAATATTTTGGAGTATATCAACTTCTATGAAATAATTTGTAATGAATTTTACACGTATATTTTTTTTATATTTATTCATCTAATACTTATCATAAAATCTAGTTACTGGAAATGTAATAACTATATTTTTACATTATACATAATAACATTACATTTGCTATTAATAAAAATCGTGTATAGTTGAGAACTTATGTATGTATTTAAACGCAAATTTGTTTCACAAAATTGTTATAATTTAGTGGTCCGCAAAATGCGGCACTTTTAATGAATGTTTGATTATTTTTTATAACAAACAATATCTTCAAAATGTCTTTTATTTGCAAAAAGGTTGTCGACTCTGATTCAATTCAATTTAAAATATTCTTTAAGGTATTTAAAAATTACAAGTTTAGTGAATTTTTACAAATATGGAGACCGGTATGGACAAAAAGAAAACACTTGCGGTTATGTTAAGGATTTTAATGTTCTTGGGTCGGTAGGAATTTAGGAAATTAATAGTTTCTAAGAGTTGTATGAGGATTGGGCCATTGATTCTGCGTTGCGTGTTAGTACGGCAGGGGGCGAGGGATTTTGTCTTCAGGGGTTTTGTCGAGGGATGCTTTAAAAAGGAGATTAAAAAGTGAGAAATACTGACAAAAAGTACTTATCGTGGATTTTTTCGAAGGAGACTAGGTTGTATAGAATAGAGGAAGGGTGTTTGTAGTGGAGACAGAGAATTTTCGGATACATTTTTTCAAACTTGATTATTCTTCTGAATTAATGCTAGGGTGTAGAGGTGTAATCAGCTACGAAAGAATTGGGCGGATGAAGACTTTGTTTTTTGTTTTCTCTTTTATATATAAATATGGAGTATCGAATAACACGATTTCTAATAGTGCAGAACCAATGTTATTCTTGAGTTTATTAAAACATATAATATTCAAATAAGAATAAAAAGCGAATAAAAAATATAAATTTATTTAAAAGTTTTATTCTATAATAGTTTTATCTACTTTTATTCAAATAGTCACAATAATGTAATTAATGTATCTATTTAATTGATATATCCATTTTATCTTCAAACATAAATCAGGCTCGAGTTGTAATAGTTTGCTACATTTATTTTTAATGGTTGAAAATTAAAATTCACAAAAATATAATAAATGGGCATTCAAAATGATTAATTATTTGCCTGAAATAATTTTATATTTACTTTTTTTATATGAAAATATAAAGTATATTATTTTTAATCTATCAGATTTTTTATTTAAAATTAATTAAAATATTAATAAAATTATTTTTAGTGGATATGTTTATTTAACTACAATTTTCTAAGTTTCTGTTAAAGTATATATATAAATATATGTTAAATTAATCATATATTCATAGATTTCCTGATTTTGTAAATTTACAAGTAGAATCAATATCAAATGCTTCCGGAAGTACCTGAACTTCTTAGCAATGTAGAAGGATTAAAAGTCTGGTGAAGAAGATGACAGCCCGTTCTTTGGATGCAGCAGATGGGCGAAGATGAAGCACGAGGCGGAAGTAAATCTCGGAGAAGTGCTAAAACCAGAGACGTTCGTAGATGAAATGCTGAAGAGCCAAGAGAGGTGGGAAAGCGTAGTAAGATACTTAGCAGTGCTGCTCCCTATTAAGGAAAATGACGAGAGAAAAGGAGGATGGGGAGAGAAAAAGAAGAAAGTGGTAGTGGAGACCAACACACGATGAAGTGAAGTTGTTGCTAACAAAGACAATCTGCATTGCGGAGATTTATCAAAATAATGAAGAAGCGGAGAGGTTTTAGTGGATAGGATCCCATAATACCACGACCGTGGTCCCTACGCAAGGTTTCCTAAAAAGGGTAGAATCAATATTCTTAATTTAAATAATCATAACTTATCTAACAATTAATTATGATTATCTGCTTTGTTTAGATATTTCATATAGATAATTATTAATTAATTCAAAATTTTCAATCGTATTATTCAATGTTTTCATCGCTGAAATATTATAATAACTACTGTAACCCAGGTCAGGTTACTTAAGCGAGGTATGGTTTTATGGAATCTAAGCACATTTGATTTAAAGTACTTAGAAAAATTTGAATTTGAGGTCCCCTTAATTTGAAATATAGAAAATCATAGAGCCCTAAATAACACTAAAAAAATGATGGTGAGAGGATGGAGTGTTGGATCTTGGGGATACATTAATAATGTCGTGAGCCCTAGATACTTTCAATATTTGAGGGCCCTAAATAAACCCTATCCTATGCGGTCCGGAGCATTAGTGTTCCACCACCGATGATAATTTGCTGATGTTCTGTTTTGTCATGATATGATGTATCGTGTGTGGTTCTGTTTGGCCATGGAACCGTTTATTACAGCGTATATCAATCTTGTTTGCCGCGGGACCCAATATATTTGTTGACTAACTACTAAATTTCTACGAGAATTTCACCAGTTTCTCATTTTGAAACAAGGTATCGCCTTTTCGAACTATTAAAAAATTAAGATGATCTAATTTTTGGTTGATGCTGGTTTATAATATTCCATTTGTTTTTAAGCTAAATTCAATTTTCAAGACATATTTAGATACGAACAATAAAAAATACATATATTGTAAAAAAAGTAGAGTATAATTAACTAATTAATAGATAATGAAATATTATTGAAGTAACTGAATGTTATGTAACAGTCCATAATTTACAAAAAAATGTAGCATTTGCTGGACTGGTCATAATAATAGAAAAGTAAATATCGGTTATAAAGTATATGAAATAATAATACAAATTCCATCCGTCATAAAACAATGTGAATGGAGCAATTGAAACAATTCATCAAGCGTTCTCGAATTATGAAAATTGGAATAAACCGCAAACGCAAAGTTGTTTTAAATGTTCACCGAGCAATCTATAAAATTGAGTCGTTTCCATGTTTTTATTATTATTATTATATCGCGGCAATATTTATCGTAGCGCTGGGTATATACAGCGGTAATAATTAAAACTGTATTACGCGGAGTAAATACAGGCGTGATTTATTTGCGAATAAACTGTGGATGCGCCGGGGCAATATCATATGGCCATTACAATAATCATCCGAATTTCGAGTTTCGGATTACTATGCATACGAAGTAATTAGCTCCGGCATTAAATTAATTAAGATTTATATGCAATTGCGTTATTAGCTGAATAGTAATGCGGACGGTTAAATTAACGTAATTCTAATGATGAATTCGGACACAAAACATATATTTATAGATAATCTTAGAATATGTCATTAAATAGTTGATATAAAAAATAATAGCTAAAAGAGTTATATCTAGTTTAAAAGTGTTAAAAAATGGAAAACTAAATTTTCAATCAAAGAAACCGAATTACTTGAATGAATCAAGAGATTAAATTTACTTTTTTAATGTATAATTTATTTTTTTTTAAATATTATAGTTTTTTCATACAGTTCCTTTTTTGAACGAAACACAAACATTTGATAAAATATATGACTTTATTTTCTTACTGCAACAATACAAAAAAGAAAACGTAATTTAACATTTCTATGCAATAATAATTATGAACATAGTATATTTAAAATTTGAAAATTATCCAATAATGTTGATAATAACTTTAGTGATGTTTGAGATTTAGTAAAAAAATCTTATCAAACTTCTATTTTCTTTGAAAACTCTCGAGTAGAATTTTTGTTATACTTGTGAAGCAAGATTTATTAATAAAAAAATACCTATAAATTAAGTCACTTTAATGTAATAAATTCTATAAATATATAAAATACATTCTTATCTATTTTTTAAGAAGTTTATGCATCGTAAAAAAAATATAAATTAATTTAAAAAAAAATCACAATAAGTGGACACATATTTTCGTCCCATAACCTTTAGTACTTTAATACAAATATATATTCGACATATATTTATCTCTTCTATAATTTTCATAACACTGAGTACTCTCGTTAAAAAAATATAGATTAATAATAATCAATTTTTAGATTGTATTAAAGTATATTAGTGTATTAACAAAAAAAATTTTTTTTTATTAGAATAATAATAATGTTTATTGCATAAGTCGTACAAACATATTCATAAATAAAAAGAATAAAATAAATATATATAATTTCAAAAAAGTCAACTTAGGTCTTTCTCCCCGTTTTTTTATTTTATTAATGGATGAAAAAAAAAACAATGTCGATTTTTCGTCAAAAATATAATTAGTAATAATTTTATATATTTTGATATTTTACATATTCATATTATATTTTCATCAATGTATTGACACATTTATATTGTTATTAATAGTTTTTTTGTCTATGTAAGTACAAGATTTTTATACTCATAATGCATTTTTATTAACAAAACTTAAATAATTCGAATTAATTTTTAGTTCATATTTGTAATTTAATATAAATATAATAGATAACACACAAAATATTTTATTTTTGATGATTTTGTAATATTTATAGAACGAATTCTACTTTAATTTACTTTAAAAAGTGTTAGTTTTACATATGTATATTTTTAATGAGCTTCAAAATAATAAATCTACGCTAGAAAATAATAATTTTTACCATGGAAATATGTATTTATGAAACAAACATACATTTGTAAAGTTTCCTCGGAAATAGTGCAATGAACACGGAATCTCCATCACACAAGTAATAATTATCTGAATAAAATGCACATGCATTCGTAATTAGTTATGCCGATAAATTAATTAAGATTTATATGCAATTGCATTAATGGCGTAACAACGTGCGGGATGTCTTAAAGTTAATGAAATTACGACGAACGAAATTATGCCAATTTGCTCACAGTCGCGGTATTAAAATTAATGGAAGTGGTCTGGATAAAGACGCAGGAGACGTTGGAGGTTGCATCCCACCCCTTGTGTCCTTAATGAATCACTGCAATTAACAGTGCGGCGACATCCTAGTTTTTTGGCATCCCTTCGCCCCGACGGCATCGCATTAAGACCTGCATCATCCATCGTTCTGCATCTAGAACGATGATGTAGACACGACCAGTGTTCGCTAATTAGCCGAGAATCCCGTAACAATAACTCAGCTCGCTGCACGTTCCAACCATCCTTAAAACATCATCCAGCCGTGTCATGCATTTTAAACGATGATTCGAAACCCATACACTTCGTTGCAGTCATCACCGACATCATCATTATCATCATCAAACGACGCTCGATTCCGCTAATTGTGCAAAGCCCGATGCAAATACAATTTCAGTTTAAACTAATTTCCTAGTATTCAGTGCAGCGTTGCGTTTCAAGCGAACATACAAGGATATACAAATATCAAACACAGTTTGTTTTGGTTAACATTATCTTAAATGTAGCTTTCTAGCATAAATAAATATTGTTTTGCTCTAAAATAGCTCAGTTTTCGTTAATATTATCTTAAATGTCGTAAATGCTCTTTTGAGAAGAAGTTTCGATCAGATCTCACAGTGGTAGCTATTTCATTAGTAAAAATAACTATTACAATGGTACGTACGGATCCTAAGACCTTTTTAACGTGCAAGTGGCTGTTTATTCCAATACAGTTGCCGACCCCTGTTATATACCATAAATGTTTACTCACTTCCATCTACAAATTGTATATTTTAATACGAATAAATCAAAACAATTATTGAAGCTTGACTTATGTTCCTATAATTATTACTATCCGTCAATAAAAGGATTTTGTGTTTATTGGTTAATTATTTCGACAAAATTGTAGCCTTTCTCAGATATTCAGAGAAGAATCTTTGCATTGTTAATTTTTTTTATAAGTATTTTTAAATATTTTTATCATAATAGAAGATTTCTATGTTATAAATTTAATTAGAATATACTGTGTGTAGCATAAATATGAAAAAAAATATGCCATGACCCAAATCTTTTATATTTACTCTAATTATTTAGTTCATACAATTTTCATTTATTTGAGTTTTTAGTATAATAAAATTGTAATGATATATTTAATTAATTCTTTATGAAACGTCCAGGATTATTATTCAGAGCTTATGTTTTTCTTTAATTTGTTGATTTATGTTTAAAATATCTTTTTGAGATGTCTTAATTTTTTTATTAAATATGAATGTTATGACCATATAACATATACATTAGTATAATATAAAACATAAATATCGTTATACAAAATCTTTATGGCTGTAAGTAATATACTTTAGAACAATAAATCCCCTAACGACAGTTTTATGTATGCTGACACAGTTTTATTGAAGTTGGTACACATGATTTAATCAATGGGGAATCTCGTCAATTATTAACTTTTACTTTTCCCGATTTCCCGGGAAGCCATGGAAAACTTTCTATTAGGCTCCTAGCTAGTAAGCTAGTACGTCAATACATGACTAAATCGAAATTCAAATCAAATCATTTATATATGAATGTATTTTACTATGAATGACAGTATTTTATAGATTTTCTCTATTGTGTGCAAAATTATAACAATTTATTGATTGAGAAATAATTTTCTTTGCAAAAGTGCCGTAAGATGTGTAAACGGTTCCACCAACTAAGGAAACCCGTAAGATGCAAAAAAAAAATGTGTTTTAAATGTCGATAGTTGAAAAATAAAACAAAAAGATTTTCCTGCGGTCAGAAATTCAATTTTAATGGAACTCTCATATTTTTCTTAGTCCTTCAAATATAAAAAGGGCCAATTCTCTTTTTGTTCCACCAATAAACATTACTTGAAAGCTCTGACTCTTTTTCTGAAGTGTCTTGAAGATATTGGGCCCTCAAATTTAAATTTACCTGATTTTTCTAAATAAAAAATTGCAAGGAACTCATACATTCATCAAAGTGCGCATTAACTTTGCTCACATACTGGCCAAACCACTTCTTTTTATACCTTTGCTTATTATATACAATGCTACAAATATACTATAATAAAATAAGTTATAATAAATAATACTTGAAAATTAAGACAAAAACTTTTCCTAGCATCTTTAATTCAACTTTCATGGTGTCCTCAAATTCAAATTTGTTATATAAGATGCAATAAAAACAACTTGAATATAATTTCAAATTTGCTTGAATCTTTCCAATAAAAATTTCAAGTGAAGCACCAATTCAATCAAAAAGTATATTAACGTTAACACATTGTACAATCCACTTCTTATTACACCACTACTCGTTATGTACAATGTTACAAAAACAAGTTGATTTTTTAATTATCAATTCTTGAAAATGAAGACAAACACTTTTCTTAAGATCTCAATTTATAATTTAATGGGGACCTCAACTTGTAATTTGCATAAGTCCTCTAAATAATTTAGTTTAATTCACTGGTCTGTTATATACAGCACTACAAAAAACATTGATCTATCTCGGGGCGAACGTTATGTTAATATATCAGAATTTTTACGGCGTCCCTGTAGTACAGCCGCAGTTTGGGAACCCCTGTGTTAAACGATTATACACATTGATCATTGTAAGTGAAAATCACTAGGTAATTTGTCATAATAGTTTCTTGCGTCTGTTTTTATTCTTGGTATAGATATTAATGCTTGAGGTCGTTCTGTATGATGGTTAATTTGATTGGGAGGGCCAGCATCTCCGTCTGGGCGGACCATTGTGTACAAATGGTCCGTGCCATAATTAAAGTCTGAACTTCTGTAGTTTATGGTCAATTTGTTTTACTGCCATCCATTGTTTGGGAATGGGCTTCTCTATGTGTGTGCATGCATGTATATATATATAGATATATCTGTATGCACGTATTTGTGTGTGTACGTGTGTTTTGTGCGTCCGTCTGCCCGCAGCTGGCGAAACAGATTGCGGCGATTCAACACACGGTCCGACCATCCATCCATTCATCCATCGATCCAAGTGGGGATGAGAAATAATTAAGAAAAATTGGAATTGCATCAATCTCGAGGCTCGTTTCGTCTTCTTTCCATTTATGAACTGAATTCCTTTTAATTCTGCGGTGAAGAAGAAGAGAGAAAGAGGACCGTTCGCTCCACTAATTGCGTTTCCGTCCTTCCACGACTAAACCGGAAACCCATTTGACTGGTCTCTATCCTCCACCAAACTCCCTTTACTTACACCCTCTTTTCCGCCGTCCCCCCTTAACCAAAAACTCGGTAGACAAGAAAAAGGGCTCGCAGTCGGCGGCGCTCAGATTACGGATATACCTTTTCAAAGTTTTCCACCCCTAAATTTATATTTAAGCATAATGCGCGAGCTCCAAGTTTATAATTAACATTCGAAATAAATTAATTGTGTACGTGGAACGGCGGAAATTCAATTTGCTCATTGTTTTGCCTCGAAATTTTACCATTGTTTATATTTTAGCAAAGGGAAATGGAAAATGATGAAACTAAAACCGTTTAAAAAATCGATGTTCGCTCGGAATAATAAATGTTCACTACTGCATTTTATTGATGCCGAAATATTGAAATAAATAATCCTATATTTCAAATAAATTAGATTATTTCCTATAGTTTCCATATTTTTTAACTATTTTTAATGCAATAAATACATTTTTGGTCTAGAAGATCAATATTAACCCATATATAATTTGGTGGATACGTCGGGTAATATTCATATATTAAAATAACAACATGCAATACACATTATAATACACCTTATTTTAATAATGTATAATGAAAACATATTACAAAAACATAGTTGAATAGCAATGAAAACAATTATTTATGCATTAACATAACAAAATAATTTAAAATATTAAATTATTTGTCATCCATATATGTTTTTCATGATTCATATAGACTTTCTAAATAAAAAAATACAATAAAATAGGAATCTTGCATTATTTTGTTATTATGGGACAAAATATAAATAGACAATGAAGCATACAGCAATATCTCATATAGTCCGGGTAATAAGTTTCGCCAATATCCCGGATTGTTTGAAGCTAAACTAATCAAGGAAATATAAAAATATTGTTTTTTTTTTTAAATTTTTAAAGTATATTTAGTTCTACAATGTAATAGTATCTAATAATTTAAAAATAATTTCTAAAAAATCTTCATATTTGATATATAGTTTCTTGAATTTCTGATTGTAATTTGGAGATGCTCGTATATAAGTTTATTTGTAGTAATCATGGCTAGTTACAATATAGTGTGATAAATAGGATACAAAGGGTTCTTACAGCATTATGAGTCCGAGATAATATAGGGAACCTTACATGTTATTACACAAGAGAAGCGGAAGAGAAGACAGGAAATAAGAGGCCGGGTACAGATATGTTGCAGCTTATATATCCTAACCAGGTAGTACCCTTATCAGACCTTCCCGGAATACCAGCTGCGGGCGGGAGTGGGGCGCACCGTCACGGGCTTGTAGGTGACGTCATATAAGCGGGCTGGAGTGAGCACCACAGTAACATATTAGGAATAATATTTAAAAGCTTCCACTTTAAATAGTATTTTCTTTGTTTAAAGATCTCCACTATCCCTCGATAATAAACTATTAATTTACAAAACAGTGCTGAAGCCAGTGTGGACGTACGGCATTCAGCTTTGGGGAACAGCCAGCAATTCCAACATCGAGATCCTGCAACGTTTCCAGTCGAAGTGCCTACGAACCCTGATGCAGGCCCCCTGGTACGTGACGAACGAAACGATACACAATGACCTCCACATGAACACTGTTAAAAGTGAAATCCCCATCTTCAGTGCCCGTTACCAGAACAGACTGAAAAACCACCCCAACAGTCTCGCGTTATCCCTCCTAGACAATAGTGACACCCCCACATACTAAAGAGACATAACACTCTCGACCTTCCCTTTAGAAACTAAAAGTTAGTTTTATTGTTCATTAGAATGAATATTTTTATTTAAAGTTTCATAGTGTTGTCAAAATCAATTTTAGTTGGGTTGTTATTGTCATTGAATTATTTTTTTTAGTTAAATTTATATTTGTTTATAGGAAGATTTCCGATGGGAAATCGTTCCGCTCCATGCCTATTTATTTTGTTTTTTCTGCTTTTAATTTCTTTTTTTGTCTATGTCAAAAAACTGTTCAACTCATTATGGCACATTGTGAATAAAAATAAAGGATACAACAAAAAAAATGCGAGCAATAATCGTAAAAAATGTGTCTGTTGAAATAGTTTAAAAGTGTCCCTTGAAAAATTTGAATGTAAGAGAAGTAGGAAGAAGAAGAAGAAATAATGTTGTATAATTTGATTTAAAACTTGTAACAGAAAAATTATATTTTGTTTATCAGTGGAAATACAAATACTTATATAAATATTTACAAATATTATAAATTTATTTTATGTTAAAAACTATAATATTTAAGAAAGAAGAAATAAGGAAATAATTAATTATTTCACAATTCCTATTGTTTAGAAATTTTCAAACCAAATTATAGTAAATCCGGACTGATCAAAGACGGACTAAGTGAGGCATTTCTTTATATTTTTTACTAATAAATTTGAACTAAATAAAGGCATAAATAATTCCTGATTATTCTTTTATTGGTAGAATTTATATTTTTTTTTAAATTTTTAATTTGAAAATGCAAGTAATATAATAATAGTGAAATATGCAACAAAAAGAAATTGCTTTCAATAAATACAATTAAAAAAACAGGATTATTTTTACTGTAATAATGTGAGTAACTTGTGCACTATATGTAAACAAGTGTGTAGTAATCTGATATATTAAATGATGTGTTTGTTTTTGGAAATGCGATGAAACGTGTGCAAATAACGGAAAAGGGATTAGGTGGATGCATCGGGTAAATGCATTAACAAACAACACCAACCCTGATACAAATTAAACCCAACGTAATTTCATATAAAATCTGCTGTTTTTCGAAAAACATCATTTCCTGTTTTCTCCAGATACGAATGTGCCATGGAAACGAATGAATTCGAGGAATTGCCAAATCTGGTCGTCGTTGAAGGACGAAGGATTGGGTCTGTTAAATATCCATTGGCAGTCGACGTGAAATTTTCGATTCACCGCGTTCGGAATTAATTTGCAACTCGTGCTTCGATAGCTTAAAGAAAATTAAAATTTCACGAAACGGAATTTTAATTTCCACCCCCTCGGCACCTCCGCACTTCGCGCTCGTTTCGCCATTATTATTTTTTTTCTTTACCCCGAACGCTCCTCGACTCTCGTTCTCGAAGAGCTTTGTAATTCTTTCATCATAGATCTTTTCCGTGTGGCTTACTCTGTTATTAATGTTTGTTGAGGAGTTGCAGCTTCGTCCTATACTTTTTCCATGCTTTCTCCCTCGCCCTCAGCTGTTTACTGAAAATATAATACGAAAGCGTGGAGGGAAGGGCCTTTGCGATATAAATTACATCGGGCGATGACAAAAATTAAACCTGTCCTTTGTGTTTCATATTTTCTTATTATTAATAAATAGGTGAATAATTATATTAGTGTACTTGGTTTTGTTTACTCTTCTTATTAATATTTGATAACATTATGACTATAAATAATATTTCATAATTACAATTATATTTTACTGTTTATAAAGAAATTGTAGAGCATATTAAAATGTCGGTGCTCTTCACAAACTACTATAAAAGAGAAATCAAAAGTAAATGAACCAATTACCATCAAAAATTATATTTAACGTCCACATAAAAATAAGAATATTAGATTATATTAAAAATCATATGTGTATTTGTTAATATTATATATACAGATACTCCTTCCTTTGCGACAATTAGCACTTGCCAGTTTCGACCTGCAATTCTATTCAGTGGCGAATGTGCGAGGGTGGTCCCAAAAGTACCCGACTTAACAAAAAAAACACAAAAAAATGGAAAAAAAAATATATATCTCAAAATAGTCTTCTTTTTTCTCTTTTCCCAGCGATGTTCAATAAGTTTGATACTATTGATCGTAGTAGACTTTTTCAAACATAAACCGCCATTTATTTGTGATGTCGGGTACTTGTGGGATTGCCCTCGTATTTGAAACCCCAAAATAGTATAGACGTCACCATACATATGAACAAATTTGAAATTTTTGCATAATTTAAGCAGTAATTAAAGATAGTTTATGATCATAAATCTATAAAATATACATTTTCTTTTTATGAAAAAAATTTAATAAAATTTGAAAAATTACAAAAATATTTTTTTTTTATTAAAATTGTAAGATGCATATAATTAAAGATATTTACAATAATTATAAAATTCTACAATTTACAAATTATAATATGTACATTTAATAATAATTTGCTATGAAGAAATTATTTCCCAAATAAATTTTAAGATTTTATTTCGTTTGAATTGAAATTATATTTCTTCATAATTATATCATTACATTTTTACAAAACATAATTAAAAAAATTATGAAATATAATTAAAAAATTGGATTAAAGACTACGGTTTTAAAATACTAATCGTTATAAAATTTTCCAATTTAAAATTTTTATTTAAAAATGACTATAATATTTTGTATTTATATATTTCCCTGAAAAAACATTTTTTTAATACTTGTTTCATTAAATTTTAATTCATATTATAATTAGCAAATTACAAAATAAATATACAATACAAAATGACATTCCATATAAAAAAAACAAATCAATAAATTTAGATTTTTATGTGAACAATATTTGATTTTTCAAAAGCTTTGGACGGACTCTTAGAATAGTTGACATCTTCAACTACCTAAAAGTTATCCGGGTTATTCAAGTCTACTTGTTTCCTTAAATTTATTGATGGATATATAAAAAAAAATCATATATCATCATCAAATATACATGACTATTACTCAAGATAATGGTAGATTATTTATTATTCTGATGTATTGATATAATGTTGGTTTTTGTTCAAATCCAGTGATCGCATCTAAATGCAAGTTTTATTAAACCACAAATCTTTATAAAACTTTGGAAGTCTGTTACGAGCGAAATTTATAGCAGTTCTATGAATTTATATCGTATTTATCGAGTGGCAGATGCGGATGGGAATACTTTTGTGTATCGTATTAAAGCTAATCCGATCCTCTCTTCCTTCTGTCGCTTATTTTCGTTTGGTTTTTGTGTGTCTATATAGATCTAGATATTTCTGCTACAATTCCGATACTTCGAGAGTAATTGGAAAAGTTTACGCGAATCAATCGCAACAAGCCCATACTTATTAATTAAAAGGGCTTCCATCGACTTCAGCTCTTCTTTTAATTTCCAAACCTTTCCGTTCGTTAATTATGGAAATACTCGAAAGCAAAGAAGAAAGTCATTAGACGCAACAAAGGTGGAAGTTATGCAATTCATAAGACAAGACAAGCGGATGAAGAAGAAAAGGGACGAAAAAAAAAGAAATAAGACGAGTCAGATAAAAGAGAGGATGATGATACGTCTTTGGAATTAAGAGTAAAACGGCATGAATTTTCATTAAGGCAATTACGTTTTTAATAAAAGAGATAGGAGCGTGGGAAGAAATGTATGGATGACTTCAATCCAATCAATTAAGGAAACGATTCGACCTTGCGGTTCATCTTTCCCTTCATAAACGGATTAATGGTTTATCCCGCAAATATCATCCTCTAAAAATTAAACAATCTGGTTGACGTTTAAATGCGTTCCATCGAAATTTGTTTGCGATTGCTACAGCTTCGCTAATTGCTCTGAAAATCCCGTTAATTTAAAGGAAGGAACTTAACTTGTATTTGCTGCAGGACTTTACCTTTGGAAATATAATAGACATACGGTGCGCGTTTAATTAAAGCTTTAAATTATTACATTTGTAATCTTAATGGGTCCGGATGTTACGCTCCAATTCTCGTAATTAAAACTAAATAACTAATTAAACATTTATTTCGACATCGATACACCATTACATCTCATGTATAAACAACGAGGCAAAATACACTGAAGAAATTGTAATAACAACCTTTTGGGGCTTAATTAAACTCGTCTCCATCTCGAGTATCGTTTACACAGAAAATTAAAGAAATAATGTTTTCGTTTTGGAATGGGTTTTAATCAAATTCATATTGAATTACGCGAATATCGCATTGCATTTGCAAATACTTCGCTCTGTCCGGTTTTTTCTGTAGCCTATATCAAATACCAAAAACAAACAAAATATATATATATAAAACAAACTGAAACAGCTGTATATATACAAGATAATTTCAATATTTTGTTACATAATTATTTTACACTGTTTTATTGAATTTCATGTATAAATACTATTGGAATTTTAATGTTTTGATACAATAAAATCCACGTTTTACAAAATATGTATGTAATAATACATATAAATAGAAATAATCAAATAAGATATAAAAATTTAATCTATTCAATAAAAAAAATAAATTAAAATACTATAATATTCATTATTTGTACGTTGTTGTATTATATTGAAAAAAAATATGCCTTGATTAACGAATAGGATGTGTTCCACAATATTACTTCATTTTTAGAGGTTTCCTTCGAAGTTTCGTAATATTATCAGTCAACTTACATATAAACTGTCTTTCTATTTAGACATTGGGCTTAATTGGGTCTATATCGAAATCCCGACGTTCGAAATACTGACAGTATGAAAATCCCTACAACCTTACAAATAAATTCTAAAAAAATTGTACATAAAATAATATTGTATACAGAAATGATATTTGTGTCATTTTATAGACCTCAATTAGTACGGATTCATCAGTAATATTGGCAAAACCAATTATCCGGACTATGAGTGGTATGGATGTAATACTAAATTGTCAATTAATACAAATCACCCATCCGCTGTTTAATTTCTGTAAACTGCTAAACATCTAAAACTCAATAGATGTCATCCGGCATTAAACTGTATTCGTAGTACATAATACGACTTGGGAGTTGGAATGTTGTATTTGTCGTTACGTGAACGAACTTAATCGACAATCTTGAGGGATTGTTTGGGAGTGGAAGAAGACCTGTTGGGAAATCAGGTTTTGCATTTTCCCCGTTGGCAACAAAAAGCTTTCATTTCATTGTTACCATCAATATTATTATTATTTTTCCTATCCAGAAATTCGCTCGGACTGACGATTAATCGAATCATGCCGCAGTCTTGGAAGATTTTAATAGTTTCCCAAAGTTTCTGCTTGTCTCTAATTTCATTTATGACTCCGACTTGAGGGACACAAACTGGGGCGTGTTGCACTTGCGACCCAACTTGGATA
Source organism: Nicrophorus vespilloides (assembly GCF_001412225.1). Lineage (NCBI taxonomy): Eukaryota > Metazoa > Arthropoda > Insecta > Coleoptera > Silphidae > Nicrophorus > Nicrophorus vespilloides. The sequence goes on along the minus strand of NW_017100103.1, from coordinate 131,479 downwards.
ATACAAGAAATTGATTTAGTGCTGCTTTACTAAGTAATTACGAATGTTTGAAATTTTTGCCTCGAAAACTTACCGGATTTGCTTTATCATGTAAATTTAATACGGATATTTTTTGTACTCCCTCTCAATCAAGTTGGCTAAATTTCAGCGAAACGTAATTTTATTTGACTTATAAGGATATATAAAATGGTTGCGTGAAAGGAAATTATGCAGAAGTATTCAAAGAGTTTCTTTATTGAGCAACGGAAAGTTTTACACATAATCATTATTCAGAATCCAGAAAAGTCTAAGGAAGAAATAGGTCAATAAGTTTTACATTTTTACGCATTCCGCAAACAAAAATCTAAAAATAAACTAACAAGTTAGTAACGCGAACTTATGAAATTAAATTTGTTTTGATAGAATTAGTATTGATTAAAACATAGAAATTAATTTAACCATTAAATTTGATGGAAGTTTCTTTTAAATAAATACGCCAACAAATATAGATTTATTTTATTTTTAGATGTAAGTTTAATAATTTAATGTTTATTTAAAACAAAATCACATAAATTAAATTTTATTGAAAAAATGCCAAGTATTATACATAAATTTATAAAAATAATTACAGAAAAAAAGTACGAAATATAATAAAAAATGCAAATAGTTATAGTTTGAGCCTACTTTAAGTATCTACTGTATACCTCGATTCTTGATCAATTCTACTTTCTCAACTTTATCAATCCAGAACGACAGATGTTTTGAACGAAGGACCAAGTTGCCCCAGTGAATTAAGAAATCGTTTTGGGGTTTTAAGATGGTGTCTATTTCTTCTTATCTTAACACTTCGCTTCATAAATTATTTTAGCCAATGTTGCCCTCTAACAACAGATGGACACTTTCAGGAAGTTATTTTCCTATCTTATTACTTTTCACTTTACTCTGATTTTTACAAAGATGCATAAACTATTTAATTTAAATTTCTGTTAATATACATTTTATTATTTAAGTTTTTCTAAAGATTTTCATTATTTTTGTATGTTATTTAATGTATATATTACAATTATAAAAGTTTAAGTAATTTATCATGAACGGATTATATATTTTATATTAATAATTATGTTGTGATTGTTTTGATTTTCAAATTACCAAATTTATTTAACAGACTTTGGGAACAAATTAAGTTTGACAATCGTATGTCCAATGCCATATTTTATAATGTACCTAAAAATAATGTATTTTTAACAATACTAACAATAGTTCAATGAGATGACAGAGTTCGAAAATAAGAATTCATAAGAAATTTTCCCATCAATCGAAATACGATTGAATAGCTTAATGTCTCCATTATTTTCTATCATAAAAAACCGTTTGTATTTTGTATTTCCTTCTATTATCTAAAAGCTGTTTTCATTTGAGACGTATATTGTGAATCATTTTATTGTATACTAAAGTTTCTTGAGCACAGAATATGATTATTGATTTCCAACATTAAATGTTTGCCAAAAATATTTGAGTGATATTTTATATTAGACTTTTGGGTTTCTTAATTTCTGTGCTCTCATCCAAATAACTTTTCATAAATTTATGATATTAACAAATTTTTAATATTGGAATTTTACGAGATTTTGTATAATAAATTAATAATAAAGAAATAATTTGAATATAGAAAATCCTCGGTTTTCGAACATAATTCATAATTCAAATGTTCGAAAACCGAAACTATTGTTTCTATAAAGTTAATGAAAATAGAGTTTTTACTGTACAGTGGTACCTCCCTTAACGAGTTTAATCCGTTCCAAAATTTCCGGATTTTTAGTCGTACAGTGAAACATACGCGTTATGCGAGGTGCTCGGTAAGCCAGATTTCACGAATAAAATATAATGAGTTAAAGCGATATAAACTTAATATATATTTGGTTAATAAAAGATGTACTAAAAAAATGTGTCACTAAATAGTACGGATTTGTTGAGTCCAGATTATCTAAACATTTCAAATCAAAACAAACAGAATAAAAAAGAAATGTACTCCAAATTATTGTTTATATACATAAATCCGACGAAACCGATTACCCGTACTATGCGCAGTATTTTGAAAGGTATGTATTTAATGGATGAAAATTGTTTGGAAACATTAGGCAATATCCTGATTCGTGTTTTTATTTTTACTTTGAAAGTACTTAAAGTAATAATTTCAACAGAAATATCAAAATACAATAGGAAGTTTTGACTTTTTTTTATAGATCAAAAACATTTATTTCTATTGTTGTATATAAACTAGATAGTTTATGATACGTTGTACATAAATATATCAAATGCATCTGAATATATAGTATATTTAATGTATTTATCTAAATTTAACTATGAATCATGCACATTATTACTGCCCAAAGCTTTGTTTATAGTTGCAACATTCAATTAAAATCTTTATATCAAAAAGCAACAAATCCGAGTAATTAGCGTAAATCTGAATTGTAGCCAATTCCACAATTACTGCACTGAATTTTGAATGACTTCGGGGCAACAAGCTAGGCAATGATGTTTAATTAATATCTGCGTGATTTATGAAGTAACTATACATTCATACACACTATACATATATTTATATATATATATCGAATGCGGGTTCCAACTGGGAGCATCCCATAAATCTGCAGATTACATCTTTATGTATGATCGCGTTTTTGGTATGCGCGGATTCCGGCCAGCATTCCGACTACCTGCGTGTTTTCTCTTTCTCTCTGTGACTATGCAAATTGCGAACAATTAAAAAGTTTCCGTTTCCGGGCGATTTGAATTGCAAAAACTTGAAAAAGGAGATGCATCCGCGAGACAAAAACATTCGGGGTAGGAAAACTGAAACAAACGAACTAAAATAAATATATATATACAAATAAAACAAACAAGAACAAAGCCCGAGAGACAGTTTAGATTAATCGTGTCGGAAGGAGACAAAATGAGTGCAGAACTTGGAGCACGTTCGGTAATTAATTTTTTTAACTCGCGTCGTCGTTGTCGTCACCGTCGTCGTCTCAGCCTTGAATTATTCATGGGTGTAACTTTTTTCTTGTTTTTATTTTACCTGTATTTTCCCAACTAAAACAATCATTATCACAGTGGCTTTTATAATTAAAGCAGTACTAAATGTTTAATGGTACAAACAAACTATGAGTTATTTGGCAACTGCTGAAAATACTTACCATCATGATATAAAAATGTAATTTTCTTTAAAAAAATCATGAGTTTAATCGAAATCTTTTTGTATAATGAAATGAGTACTAGAAGATCAGTGTTTTATTTTGTATATCTATATCATGCATATAACAACAAATCGCACGTATCTTAAATATTTGCGGACAGATTTTTGAAGGTCGCATTTCCAAGTAGTTTTTATTATGTTGTGGCGTATTTCGGTAATACAAGTGGGTCGTGTAAATAGCTAACGTTAAAGATTTTACGGTTTTATCAAAAAAAGACTAGTGGCGCCTTGCTTAGAAATCTACGATGCCTTGCATGCAATCAAATTATGTTGTACAAATTATAGGGCGGATATATTCGCCGCGTGTGCGCAAAGGGCACATTGAATGACATTACTCTAGTATTTTTCAAGATAATTAAAAACCTATATATTCTATATATAATTTTTCCCGCTTTTGTTGGGTCATCATACATCATACAATTCATATGTCAGATCTACATAAACTATAGTTGCCATTTATGCTGATGATATCGTCATCAAATATAGTCCGGTAGTATATCAAACTACCGACTGTAGATTTTCAAAATAGCTGAAATCATAGCTATCACTGGAAAATAAAGTATTAATTAAATTAATAGTAAACTAAAATAAAATGACAATTTACCAAAGTATTTCTGTTTAGTAAATAATTTATATAAATTGTATTTTAGGAGCGGAACGAAGAGTTTTTTTCCTTATAAAAATAGAGGACGTCAGCTGAATCACGTAGAAGTAAAGTTTTCTTATCAATCGAGATAGTTTCTACCAAGTTTTGTCATTGATGCAGTTCCATTCCCATCCCATCGCCGTTTCTATTTGTATCACATAACTTATACAGACTGGACAGAAAAAAAACAAATGTAACTGCATTTCTGTGTTTATGGCGTTATTTGAAATAGATTTCCCATTTAATTTTATTTTTATTGATTAAAATTTGAATATAAATGTTACCTCTGGATAATAAAGTAAATATGCCAAGTTGTACTAAAATAATAAAATAACATCCAAGATATTGGAAATGAAGATCTAGATTGCTGAATCAATAAGTTTAAAAATGTTGATGAAGAGGATGTTGAAAATTTATGAATGCAAAGATAATGTATTTTATTTATTTAGAAAACCTAAATAAAGACAAAGAAAATTAAGACAAAATTAAAGAAATTTCTGTCCAAACAAGTTAACATCCAAAGGTTTGAAAAGGTGCTTAAATGATATTGAAAAATTTTAAATATTTTTAGTGAAAATGATCTTGATTTAGGAAGAAGTGTTATTGTGATGCGATCAGCGTTGTACGTTTATTCACTGTCTATTTATGAAAACTTTTCTTTACGAAAGAATGAGGATATGAACAGAATTATTGTATTTTTACCGTTTTAGTTATGTACTTTGGTAGATAGATTTGACTTTTTTTCACGGGAAAACGGTAAATACAAATCTTAAAATCTTATTCTACCATTTTATTTATGAATATAATTTTAATTTGACATAGTTTACTTCGCTCTTGGTAGTAACATTATAATGTGAAATTTGAATGAAATTAAAAAACCACGTAAATTTTTAATAAATAATATCATATTATATTTAGTTTGGAACGTTCTTACACATTTTGTATATTTTATATTATAAGGTACAAATTACATACAAATAGCAACACGTAATAAGGGAGACACATTGTATAAGTGGTGAATTAATTCAAGAAGTTGTATTTTTTATTTATATTAAGACAGTAAAAACAATTACTTTCTAAGTCGATATTGGTGTGAATGCACTTATGATTATATTGAAATTATAGCAGATTAAAATTTTGCCGACCTGTCTCACATTCATTATATACATTAGAAACTCAAATGATCAATACTAACGTGCAACAGCTTTCGATATATAAAATTTGCAACTGGTATATTAGTTAATCACACATAATGATTATAGTAAAATAGGAAAACAATATTTTTTCATGTTGTTATTACCTTTATAAAAATGTTTATTCTTATTTACGAGTTATCGCATATTACCTGTGCATGTCGATTGACCTATTCAGGCATATAGTCATCTTTATTTAAAATGTAACTTAAATTTAAAATTAGTATTAGTAAACTAATATGATCTTAATAGATTGCAAATGTATTGCAAGATACAATGTCACGGTTTCCGAACAAAATTTCAAAACTTTTCAAACAAGTTGGAAGCATTGAGCTATAAAGTTTTGAATAAGTTATCCAGTATGCTTTAAGGATATATTACAACCATTTTATATGATTTATTATTAGAAACGAGCGATCAATTTGCGGTTTTTCAACAGCCTTAACAAATATTTTTTATAAAGAAAGTGTATTCGGTTTGCAAACTATTCGATTTTATAACACACTTAAAGAAGATTTGTATATGGAAATCCTTAAGGTATTAAGGAATATTGTTCGAGATCTCACTGTAATTTCAATAGATACGTAAAAGTGTTAGATATTAACAAATTACAACTATTCATTACTAAATCGGTTAACGAACATAATTTCTTCAAAGAGTATTGTTCGAATTGTTCGTTAACAGATCATTATTTTAAGAAGCAAGTTAAACTTCATATCACTTCAATCAACCGGTAAGGTTTTTGCTGTGTCTGTTGTTCGAACTGTTAATGCTATCAATTACTATCAGAGGCGTCGCTTCGATGAGTCAATCGGACGAATAAGCGGGGCCCCGCGAAATTTAGGGCCTCCAAACAGTGTTAGTTACTCCCCGCTCTCATATACATTTTGGCCCCATATCATTATAACTGGAGCCTCAAAATTCAAAGAACAGCCCTGTTTATTATAAGCATTTTTTTGTATTACTTTATAAATAATAGCGAGTTATGATTTAAATGTATTCATTTGTTGGAAGTTGGAAGCATCGTTGAAATCATTTTGCGGATTTATTCGTATCATGCATATGTAATGTACATACTTTTCCATCTCAAAACTCGAGACATTTTCTTATTACAAGTTTCCGAAAGTTACGAGATAAAAGGCGTGCCCCGTTATTTTTTTTAGAGCGAACGGAAACTTTTAAAATTATATTCATTACATTTTAAACATGCGCCGACTTTTCTTCTACTCTATTAACAAACAAAGATCAGGAATCGAATCGATGCACGCGATGAAACAAAAAAGGTTGCAAAGATGTATGCGAAATTGAAAAATTCTTCTGCATGTCCGAAAGGTTGTAGCAAAAAGGATATCTTCTGCAAAAAAGCTTTTTATTGGATTCTTTGCGAAGCATAGTGCATTCCGACAATATTCCTTTCGTGAAAGGAGCGACCGTTCCACATCCCATTTTTCTTTTCTATTTTGTTTAAAACGAATTACGTGATAATTACGACCGGGGAGCACTTGATGAAGTTGAAAAATATTTGCCTTCGAGGATGCAATAATAAAACTTTTCGCAGGCGCGCAGAGTCCTCGTCGTCGTGAAAAATGACAGCGGATTTGAATAAAATATGCTGAAAGTTTCCTCGGGCGTGATAAGACCCTTCGTTTTTCCATGCGCCCTTCAACAAAAAGTTCTCCTTCTACTCTTGGGCGCGATTAAAAATTTAGTATCAATATCTAATTAACTCTGAATTTTCATACCCATTCCATGAATATTTATTTATTCGCTTCATGCATCACGCTTTTATACTTTTTTTGTTCCATTTCTTTCCTCCTTTCTTTCGTACATTTTTTTTTTATAATTTTGCACTCAACGCACTATGTGTTTGCGTGTAATTCTATTTGGGGAAGGCCGCTCATAATTATGGCCGAAAGTTCGTCCTTGTGTTGAGTTGGCCGCACATCAAACAATTACACACTCCTTGATTAATGGACCCCACGCTAACCGATACATCCCTTTCGCAAACATCACCGACCGCTCAGATGACACGCAATTTGTTTAGATTCAAAGCACACAACTACAAAGTTTCCGTCGCGAAAATTATCTCTTCCAAATTGTCACGAAGCACCAAATACGAATTCATTATACGCCATTATATTCTAGATATATCTTTGGTTTCGCTATTCCAGTGGAGGACAAATGAGGCACTCAAACGGAGC
>NW_017100103.1:122929-124179 GCF_001412225.1 Nicrophorus vespilloides | reverse complement strand
AGATATTTAGTAGATATATGTAGCTGTTGTCAGATTTATATTTACATTTACCAATTATATACTTTTACCGTAACATATTCACAAGTTAATTGCAATACATGTTTATGAAAACAAACTCTCCTATAATTGATGATTAATTAATACCGAATTATATGAGTACCGCGATCAGATACTTAGAATTAGTACAATTATACAGCTTTTCCAAAATAATTGATGCTTTTTACAATATTTAATAATATTATCATTTATTAATATATTAAACAAACTTATCTCATAAGCTATGCTTGTTTTATATTAAATTAAATTTAACTTTTTTATACTGTAATATATTGCAACTAAAAATGATTATGAAAAGGGGTTGCTGCATAAAATAAATCATTGTTAAGGGAACTGCACTGCGAAACAAACTGGATTAAAAACTGCTTTCGCGAAGCTGAAACTATTTCCAAAAATAAAGGTAAAACTAGGGCCCTGTGCGGGTCGTAAATAACCGAAGTCATTAAGGAAGTAGCGCACATAAATAAAAAGCGATTCTGAAATGTCGTCCAACGGCCACAAAAATGAATAAACATCGACGGGTGGTGAAAATATGTTAAAAATGTTTGTAGTTGTAATATTTTGAGTTGGAATTTGATAAATTTATAATTTTTTAGCAATTATTACAAATATTTGCGGTGTGATGGACAAATACTATTTGTTCTCTTATAGATTAGGTAATTTTTTTTTAAATATACAGAAAACATTGCATCTTAGTTCTTAACGAGGTAATACTATTTTAAGCTTTAATGTTAATTCTGTAGAGGTCAAAATTTTATATATGAATTTAGTCTATTGATGACGCAAAAACAAAATGACAGCAGTTTATGTCAATTGTGATATTTATTTGAAAATTGTGATCGATTACTTAAGAAACAATAAAAACGAATAATAAAATCATATAAAATTATAAAGATAAACTATATCTCTTCTAGGTTAGGTAATGTTTGTACATTTGAAGCTGTCAACATTTTATCCGAATTTAGTCGATTGATGAGTCGTATTGACATAATTAACAGTAGTGTTATGTTAATCGTCTGAGATATTTTTCTAAGAATATTTTGCTGTTAATTCTTCATCAATCAGTACATAGGTCGGGGTTACCTCACCGATCCAGTTATAAAAGAAATGGTTGGTTTGTAGCAACTGGCGTCGTATAGACGCCGCGCGGGTAACCAGGAATTATAAAAATAGCATAATTTTAGAAATTAAAA